>NC_053022.1:16427875-16568182 GCF_003073215.2 Triticum urartu | reverse complement strand
GAATTCTAGCTTTTGTATCGAAGGACGAGAGTCACATGATCCATAGCATTAGTGGGAGGATACAGAAAGCACGCGGTAGGACAAAGTCCTTCTCGGCACTTTTGAGGACAATCCTCATATTACGTTACCAATCGTAAAGTTTTAACCAGATATTTAACAGCTATTCAATTTTAACAGGAAAAGTGGAATCGCGAGCCATTATTCTACAACTATTTTGCAAGAAACACTTAGACAGTGTTCATAATTAATTGCATTGAGAATAAAACATGTTAATTCAACAGTGCGCTCCCACTCAAATCAATATCTCTCATAATTAATTTTGAGTACAAGATCCAGATTTCAATTCATCGTCATAGAATCATCATCTCATAACGGGAATTTTAATCGGTGGGCCAACTTGCCGATCACATCTGTATGTGACTCTTGCTCATCTTTCGATGCATGTGTTCCGAGCTCAGGACGATCCTGTCATGAACGTCAAGACAACCAAGTGATCTTGCTGCGAGGTCTGACCTTACCCGCTTCACACTTCTCTAATCTTTCGTACCCATGCATCCATGGCGCACTCCGAAACGATAGGTGCCGTGACGGTGCTACACTTGGGAGAACACTAACTACTTGATATTTTAGTGAGAGATCACCCTAATAAAAAGCGACTACCGCGCAATCAAAAAGGGTGCATCAAAGGGATAAACATCTCAAGCAATTCATAATAGCATGATATGGTATAGCCCTTTATGACGGAGAAGTCTTTCATTCCTTCGTCTTCGACATTCGCGTCGGTGTTCACCTTCACGAAGATTGCCACCACCTTGTCGACGCACCAGATAATATTGCTATCTCTATAGCTAATAAAATAAGTGCATTACTTAAGGTTGACACTCAGGTCATTAAAGTGACAATCATATGGCTCCAGCCATCATGCCAAATCATGACACGCAGGTCATGTTAATTACATCATATAGTCATCTCATACATAATCAAATTGAATATGAGCATTGCTATACCACATCACATGCACATCCTGCAAAACCAAGTTAGACGCCTCTAATCGGTTTATGCAAAATTTTATTTTTCGTGGCTTCTAAGGTTTTGACTTAAACCGCAGCTACCAACGTTTTATCATCAAGTATGATTATTCAAGTTGCTATTAACATCTCGGGCTGTATGAAACATGAGATAATTAAATCTCGAGCCCCATACTAAACTTCATCATACACATGAGCCCCGTCAAGATCATATCTGCAATGCCCTTTCATCTGCGAATTTCATCTTTCTTTTGACTACGGCAGAACCCAAAGAACTGATAGCACTTCCATGATCAATCAGGATCACGGATTGCCAGAACTTTGTCAAATTCCACCATGCTGTCTCGAGATTGAGCAAACGCAAATTCTAGGGAAGCAACAAGAACATCGGGTAACAGATTTCATCTGTCACCCGCATAAATAATTTTCAGCAATAGATCTCATCTACTACCTAATTATATTATGCAATACCCATACATATCCATGTATTCTAGATCGAAACCTGCATCTACGCATAGCACGGCTCTTGATGCCAATGTAGGGTAACGCAGCAGAAAACAAAAAATTTCTGACCTACGCACCAGCCCAGGACCACTATGGAGACTGCATACATGGTTTGATCTGTTTCGTTACCGACTCGTAGCGCAGCGGGAAGTAGAGTCGATGACGATCGGCGGTGCAGATCCCCGCAGTTAGGATTTACAACCTCCCAACCGCGAGGATGTATACCCTCATCTGCTCCTCAGACAGCCCTCCGGGAGGCGGTCGAACAGTCCCCCGGACGGTGTTGCGGACAGCCGTTCGGGAGGACCTTCGAAACTCGAACGGTCACTCGGACAGCCCTTCGGGAGGACCTTCGAAACTCGGACGATCTAATGGACAGCCCTTCGGGAGGCACTCATGAACTAAGACCGAAACTATGATCTCTCTACAGAGTTGCACACATACGGTGTCATCTATCTGGCAGGGCTTCGCCGTCCAGAACTAGTTCCCACTGGAACCCAGACAACCTTTCGGCTTTACGAAACTATTTCGCGGGGAGGGAGAGAGAAGCCAGATCATTGCAATGGCACTTGTATGTGAGAAAGAGTGAGTGTGGAGAGTGCCTCTCCACCTCTATTTATAGGAAAACCCAAGGGGTAGGGGACACATGAAAAACCCAAAATGTCCACACTTTATGTCACATATAAAAGGGCATAAAAGGCATAAAGGGATGACAAGTGGAGCCCCATGGAGGAGCTGCACCCTCCAATGTCCCACCCTCATGGGCCCCCCCCAAAGGGGGTTCCTTGATCCCCAAGTCCTTCTAGAAGCCTTTTGGGAAAAGCCCCAAAAGGTGGCTTTCCATAAATATCCAAAAAAGCACTTTCACTATTCATGACGACATTTTTCAGCGTCCGTTCGAATTGAAAATATTTATGTGGGATTAGAACATTTCCAGTACCAACCATAATGATTTTCAACGCATTCTGGAACAATTCCAGTTTAGTGATTTTCATCTGCGAAAAACATCTGAACCGGTTCCAGCAGCTCCGAAACATTGCGTCCGTTCAAATTGAAAATATTTATGTGGGATTAGAACTTTTCCAGTACCCACCATAGTGATTTTCAACGCATTCTGGAACAATTCCAGTTTGGTGATTTTCATCTGCGAAAACATCTGAACCGGTTCCAGCAGCTCCGAAACATTTCCGGTTTTTATTTCTGAAAATTCCAAAAAGTTTCCAGAATGATTCTGGCACCCTCCAAGAATTATCAGGCATGTGCCGAAACCATTTTGACTTAATGGCATACCCAGAAACAACTATTTCGGTTTCACCGAAACTCATCCGGTGACCTCTCTTTGCGGAACTTTTCCACTGTCCGAAACTTCTCGGTGTCCGAAACTTTTTTGATGATTTTCTCTCAGACTCCCTGTCTAGTATTCAGCAGATAGATGACCCTTAAGCGTGTGACCCTATAGGTTCGGTGAAGTATAGACATGACCCGGAACCCCTTCCGATCAATGATCAACATCGGAGCCGTGGACACCCATATTGACCCCTATACCCACACGAATAAATATTCGAGTGAACCTCCAGTTGCAGTGAGCTATTCATGTTGCTTCGCGATATGTCACAAACACCCAATGTGAGATTTGTTGCATCCCCGTGGACGAACCATTTGTCCACCATGCAAGTTACCTCGTTACCGGTTTTGTTCTCTTTTCTCGTTTCCGTGTGCCGGCATCCCAGTGATCAAATCACCCAGTGTCTGGCCAGACGATGATGGATACCATAATACCGAGAGGGCCCGAGAATATCTCTCCATCGTCGGAGGAGCAAATCCCAATCAGCTATCAAGTTACTTGAGACACTTTTCCATGAACCCGTAAGCCGCCGTAATAGCCACCCATTTACGGATGATGTTTAACAAACCCCAAAGTTCATGAAGCAAGCATGAAGAAACTCGATACTCTCATGGTCTAAGGAATTATGCAAATGTTAACCATCTCTGTGTTATGCACCATTAACTTGTGACGAATGGATCTCATAGCATAACATCAATCCGGGTCGATTCAACACAAATGTTCTCTTAACATTGTGCCCTCAAAATTGCTGGCATTGACATGCCCATGATCAGGAAAACAGAACCATCATGCAACACTTGAGCTAGTCTGAGAGGCCAGACTAAGAATACTTCTTACCATTTATTATTCCACACGTGCATATGAGTCTTCCTCCGAGCCTCGTGGATATTGCAGACTCGAGAATCATTGCAGTTATAGCATGGAACATAAACATAATTATGAACTCGGAGATAAATAATATCATTTATTAGTGTCTCTAGGGCATATCTCCTACAAGGTAAAGGTTTTAGGGATGCCCAGTCCCGAAATGAAAAAAATATATTTACTTTATGTTGTCAAATAATAAATTCCTTGGAAAGTGTTGGTATGGAAGGCACCCGTGGATACGGTTAGCCATGGAAAGTGAAAGTATGGTGGAAAAAGGAATAAACTTTATTTTTCTGTTTGGGAACCGCCTAGGGCATATCTAGCATGGAAAGTGTCGGGAGCTCTAAGTCGTTTTTGCGGGTGGGATGGATCACCTCCCAAAATCTTTTTATCTCTATATTTTTGGTTTGAGCTTTGGCACCTCTACAAATCCCTACTTCCCTCTGCGAAGGGCCTTTCTTTTACTTTATGCAAATTTTATTTTTGAAATTGAGTCTCCATCTTCTCTTATAAAAAGCACCAACTAGGAGGCACTATGATTGTGAGTAACTATTGGGTGTAACTAATATTCGAGTGTGTTTCTTGAATGAATCAATGTTTGAGCATGATGGGCTAGGGATAACTTATTTTAGCATTGATATTTTGAAAGACATGGTTGCTTGCTGATATGCTTGAGTATCTAAATTATTATGTCAAAACTAGACTATTGCTTTGAATCACATAAAATTCCAAATGTCCATGCTATAAAGAAAAGAATATGATATGATGTGATATGATGAACAACACTCCACATCAAAAATTCTATTTTTATCACTTACCTACTCGAGGACGAGTAGGAGTTAAGCTTGGGGACGCTGATACGTCTCCAACGTATCTATAATTTTTGATTGTTCCATGATGTTTTATTATCAATCTTGGATGTTTAATAATCATTTTATAGTCATTTTATATCTTTTTTTGGTACTAACCTATTGACATAGTGCCAAGTGCCAGTTGCTGTTTTTTACATCGCAGGAAATCAATATCAGACGGAGTCCAAATGCCACGAAACTCCATGATGACTTTTTATGGGCCAAAAGGAGCACAACAGGCCCTGGTTGCACCTAGTGGGGAGTCCCGAGGAGGGGACAACCCACCAGGTCGCGCCAGGAGGCCCAGGCGCGCCCTGGTGGGTTGTGCCCACCTCAGTGATAGAAAGGGAACAGACACGTATGTATCGTTGCTACTAAGGGTAAAACGACGGGGTCTATCTCTACATAGATAGATCTTGTCTACATCATGTCATCTTTCTTAATGCATTACTTCGTTTTTCTATGAACTTAATACACTAGATGCATGCTGGATAGCGGTCGATGTGTGGAGTAATAGTAGTAGAAGCAGGCAGGAGTCGGTCTACTAATCTTGGACGTGATGCCTATGTAATGATCATTGTCTGGATATCGTCATAATTATTTGAAGTTCTATCAATTGCCCAACAGTAATTTGTTTACCCACCATTTACTATTTTCCTCGAGAGAAGCCACTAGTGAAACCTACGGTCCCGGGTCTTCTTTCTCATATATTTGCCTTGCGATCTACTTTTCCTTTGCATTTTTATTCAAATCTATTAAACCAAAAATACAAAAATACCTTGTTGCATTTTATTTCTATTTTTTTGGCATTCGATCTATCAATCTACTACAATTTACCTCACGTCCGTTTGCCTATCTTGAGGCGCCGTACCCCGGAAGGGATTAACAACCCCTTTAACACGTCGGGTTGCGAGGTGTTGTTATTTGTGTGCAGGTGCTGTTTATGTTATGTTGCTTGGTTCTCCTACTAGTTCGATAACCTTGGTCTCATCACTGAGGAAAATACCCTACCGTCGCTGTGCTGCATCATCCCTTCCTCTTTGGGGAAATACCGACGTAGTCCTAGCAGATAGGAGCTTTCTGGTGCTATAGCTAGGGAGACATCACGCCTTAGCAGTAGCCCAGGTACCCATGCTACTGGTATGCAAAAAACCCATGCTACTGGTAAGGTTTTCCCAGTACTGTGCAACAGAGTAATTGTCATGCATATATAGTGATTTGTCGTCATGCAACATGGAGAATTGCTAGACTAACTTAAAGTTCCAACTTGTTCTAGATTTGCCATGCTGACATCAAAAATTGCCATGCTACATCAAGGGGAACTGGTGAAAATTGTCATGCTCCAAAAGCAGAATTTACCATCGCAGATTTGTTCCCTCAAATTGGCATCCTGAACAAAATGTTTAGTGCCGCCAACATGTAGTTCTATCAGAGCGGTGCGTGGGAGCGAACAGTGATTGTCATGTGTCTTTCATTGAGATTCGCACGTGGAACTGAATGGGTCATAACACGTTCACTCAGGGGAAAAAACATCTAGTAAAGGGAGAATTCTTACTGCCCGTACATCGTGTAGTTTCCCTTAAAGTTGCCATAAAATAGCCCAATGCCACCGATAAGTGCAAAAATTGATTCACTTCTTTCTTCATAAGTCTCTGGATCGGCCATCGCCTTTGATTCATGTGCAGTGATCCACTCATGCATTACAAGCACACAATTACCCCATTGGCTAGAGCCTCACACTCATTCACCCAGGAGACTTGGGTTTGATCCCATCTTCTCCCCTTTCCCCCCTTTCGCATTGAATTTTGGTGGGCGTAGGATATTACTACCTTGCCCCCTTTTGCCCCTTTCGCTTAGGAGATGGGCTACACAATGTTGCAATATCGGCCCAACTACTCTTTGTTTAACCTTCGTTTTTTTGTTTTTTGGGTAGTTTCAAATGCTTTTAAAAAGATTCATATCTTTCAAACCCTAACTCCAAATCTAACATGTCATATATGGAAATCCAATAGAAAATTGTGTAGATTTCAAATATGATATTATCTTTCATGTTAATCATTTCTTTACTCTTAGGGTGCAACCTTAATTTATAAGGGGGTGGAAATACATATTATATTTGTTTCCTGCCCCATTTAAATTGAGTAGATATGATAGTTTCATGCTCTCACAAAAGCCATTATTAGCACCATAGGAGATGTTGATTCCATCTAGCTACTATATGCTAACGGTTTTGCTTAAGCACACCTAGGTGTACTCTAAATATTGCACATCTAAGAGCATCTCCAGCCGCGCCCCCAAGATGGTCCCCCAGGCGATTTTTCCTGTGCCAGCGCCGAAAAATCGGCCCAGTCACACCCCCAAAGGCCCTCTTTTCACTGGCTCGGGCCGAAATTAGCGTCGGGGGACCCATGCCGAACCCGGCACGCTGGGGGGCGCTTGGGGGCGCCGGCGCAAGCGAAAAGAGGCATGGGGCCGCTCTGTCGGCGAGTCGAGAGCCTCTTCCCGCCGTTTCTTCCCGCTTTTCCCCCCACTTCCCTCGCATTCTCTCCATTCCTCCCGCCAATCTCCCTCCCGCTTGCCTCCCAGCCGTCCGCCATGCCGCCAAAGAAGTACGTGATCCCCCGCACCGCGGCAACTACGGCCGCCACCGTCGCCCAGCTGAAGCAGAGGAAGCCGAGGGCACCGCCGTCCAAACCACCGGGCATGTCAAACGCCGACTGGAGGGCGGAAGTTCAGCGACGTGAGGCTGTCACCGCCGACCTGCGGAACAGGGCCATTGCCAAGAAGGCCTGAGACAACGCGGCGCGCGCGGCTGCCGCCGCAGCGAATCAAGCCGAGGCCGAGGCGTCTCGGGTGGGGATGACGAATCCACCCGGCGGTCACGCCCAGTATGCGCCCTAGAGCCAGCAGAGCGTCGGCTCTCCGGCCGGCTTCTCGTCGCCGCAACCATGGGGATGCACGCCGTCGCCGGGCTACTCCGACGGGGACGCGCATGGTGGGTTCAACCCCAACGTCACCTTCCCCCACGGACACCCATCCCAGCGCACGCCCTCGCCCGCCTTCGCCAGCGTGCAGTACCCTCCATACAACTACTTGCCGCCAGTGTACGCATCCTCCCCGACGCCCCCTCTCCGCCGTGGCGTGCTGCCCTTCTCACAAGCCTCGACGACGCACCTCGGCGACACCGACGAGACCGACGCCGACATGGACGAAATCATCGCGGCAAGCTCGGCCACTACGGCCGCGTCCCGGGATTAGCTACCCAGGATGACACGGGGAACCTCAGCGGCGGCCTGGACGGCGAACTCGAGTACGATGAGGAGGAGCCGGAGGAGCAAGAGGAGCAGGAGGAGCTGGAGGAGGATGAGGAGGAGGAGGAGGAGACAAGGCCGAGGCGCAAGAAGAAGAAGAGGGCGGCCAGGACCGGCGAGCCGCGCATCAAGTGGACGTCCAAGGAGCAGGAATGTCTCGCCGAAGCGTGGAAAGTCGTCTGCCTCGACCCGACCACCGGCGCGAACCAGAGCATCGACACATAGTGGGAGCGCATCAAGGCCGAGTTAGACGAGCGCAAACTGGTCGGCCCCTACTTTAAAGGCGTCTACATGCAGCGTGGGGCGAAGGCAATGGCGAATCATTGGGGGCTAATCCAGGCGGCGTGCAACAAGTGGCATGGGATCGTCGAGGAGAGCGCAGCTTGCTCGGAGAGCGGCGCCAACGTTGAGGATCAGGGATGGCACGCGGGCCTCACACCTCTCTTCGCCGTGTCTCGCTGCCAACTGTTTGTTCCTCGACGCAGCTGGTGCGCATGTTCGCCCTGTGCCGCCAGGGCAACAGTGATGCCGATTTCAAGTACCTCCATGTCTACAAGCACATCGACAAGTGCGAGAAGTGGGCGGAGGTCCGCCGCACCCTCTTCAAGGCCAAGGAGACCTACAAGACGGACGCGTCGACGCCGAGCGCTTCAGAAGGGCGGCCAGACGGCAACAAAGGGGCCAAGAAAGGGAAAGACGCCGACGCTGCTGCCGCGCGAGTTCAGGAGTCCATCGAGCATTGCCTCACCGACGCACAGGCCTGGGCTGCCCTGCGTGAGGAGAAGACCGCGGCGCAGTGGTCGTCGTTGATGACGAACAACGCCATCAAGCTCGACCTGCTCCAGACCAACGTCGCCGCGAAGAAGAGGAACACCGACCTGGCTTTTCTGATGGGCGGGGCGGACATCCTCCAGAGCACCGACGAGAAGCTCAAGGCGTGGTACATGGCGGAGCGCAGCCTCATCCTGAACCAGCTGCCGACGACGGCGACGCCAAGCCCCGTGCCTACGCCGACGCCGCCGCCTAGCCCGAGTGACGACGCCTCCATGACGCCCAGCAGCAACGAAGCCGCGCCGACGCCGCCTAGCACAAAAGCAGCTCCGACCCCGCCAAGCCCGCGCACGCCGACTCCGCCGATGCCTCAGGCCGACCCCATCGAGTGATGCGTTGCGCGCGGGCGCTCTATTTTTTTTACGCCAGACTATCTGATCCGATCGCCGAACTGTGACTTGTGATCGCTCGACTTGTGGCGATTTTTGTGAGCGGGAACGACCTAGTTCGAATTTGCCGCGTCCTGGGGCCGGCGCCTGGGGGCGTGACTGGGAGCTAGGTCGCCCCCAGGGGCCGAACTAGCGCCGGTTCGCCCCCAGGCCGCTCTTTTTAGGTGCCCTGGGGGGCCAAACGGCTACAGATTATGTAACTCCTATGTCATTGAGTTTATACGGAGATTCGTGCGGGATTTTTTGCTTTTACTTTTGTTTATGCTTGTTGAGTCACTTAGATGTGAAATAACTAGGCACGCCTATATCCTAAAGGTTACAATAGGTAGATAATCATGTTCCCTATTTCACACAATGCACAATAACCAACCCAATACAATGATGTACACTAAACTTCTGATACGAGATTTATTTAAACTAGTAGCTTAACGTTGATTTGCATATTATTTGAATTTGTGCCATAAAGATTTTTTTTAAGAATATCTATGTTGATATGCAACCTTGAATATTTGGTATGCATGTTCTTACAGATTGATTATCTTTGGTGGAGTTGTCTAATATGTTTGCAACCAAATTAAGTCGTGACTTGGATTACAGTTGCAAACACATATATCAACAAGACAAAAATAATGCTCTTATGCACATGCTATCATGGAGTACTAAAAATATACTTTGCCTTTTCATCCTAATGCAATATTTGTTGGGCATCACTGAGGTGGAACGGCATCAAAGGCGTAAAGAGATACTGGCAACTAGTAGATATTTTTGTTGTCTAATAAATTGTAAACACCCTGAATACATTTTAAAATTCATCCCACCTTTATGTTTTTGTGCAAATGCCACTCATTTTTCTGATGTCATTGGGTGTGTGTATCAGGGATGATTTTTTCTGCTGCAACTGCAATCTTAAGTAAAATCGGATGGCTGGAGGGAGGGGGGGGGGGATTAGGTTTTGCAAGTTTGTAGGTGTTGAAACATCAAAGATGGTCAAACTTCGCGGGTTTTGCAAGTTTTCATGCCAAAATATCATGTAGAGAAAGGTGTACAAACGAGTTTTAGATTTCAGTGCTAAAGTGCTCAAAACTTCAAGCACTGAAATCTTTTTCGTGTGTAGAGCTCCTCGAATGGTTTCTTAGCACCTAAAAAGTTTTAACATCTTTGATGTTGAAAAGTTTCAGATTTTCTTTTCCATTTTTTATTTTACTGTTCATAGAGCGTGCCTAGGCACCTTGGAGCTGAAAAACTACTCTCCAAATTATTTCACCCTATGTACTAAAAAAACCTGAAATCTAAAAAGTGCGTACGCACTATTTGGTGAAAACAGGCGGCCGACTCCCACACAAGCGTGCATGTAGTTTCGTGGTCCAAATTTTGTCTCTACTCATGACGTGGCAAGTACTAATAGGATGGACACATGGGAAGGTCAGCCCATTTAACTCCATGTCTGTTGGATGTGCATATGCATTTATTCGGGTTTACAAATTTTCAAAAAGTCATATCTTTGAAACCATGCGTCAGAATTCATATCTGTTTCACCATTGGAATCATCGCGACGAGATCTTCGAAACCAGATCCTGTATGGATATGTTTTGATGAAATTTTTTTGATGCCAACTTTGATACTATATTGTGCAACTCTATTACTACATCGTGCAATTTTAGTACAACATGGTGCAACTTTTTTCAAAACCATTTTGTAAACCTACATGGTCGAAATTTTTATGAGATTCGCAACCTAGCCACCATGACAACCAATGTTTAGTGATCTGCAACTAGTCTACTACCCGGCCAACTACCTAGTAGTGGATGTGCAACCCTCCCATTCCCTATTCATGGATGATTATTGTTTTTACTGATGTCATACCATGCCCACTTACCTTATCAGCTATATGTGCAACTTATTCTGTTGTTTCTAACTTTATAGTGGTCAATGGACAACTCCTCCCCCTCCATACTTGTCGATATTTAGTTTTAGTTGGTGGGGGCAATAGGCGAAGTTGCACATAATCTGCTAGGCAGTTGGCTGGGGCAGCAGAGGAAGTTGCACACCGTTCCGACATGGATTTGTTGAATGGTGAAAAACTGCACATCCATAAGACCATGAGGGTAGAGAAAAGTTTTGTCTATAGTTGAGATCCTAAAGATGCACATCTCACTAGTTGGGGTGGGTGGGAAGGGGTGCTAGCAATAAAAACTACACACCCATGGGTATAGGGAAAAGTTGCACATCAACCATTAGGTAGTTGGCTGGGACAATTTTTGAAGTTGCACATTCACTGCTTGGCAGTTGACTGAGGTAGCAAACAGTAAAAAAATTGCACTTCCAACAACAGAGAAAAAGTTGCACATCGACTACTAAGAAGTTGACTGGGGCAACAGACGAAATTGCACATCTCAATTAATAGTGGGTAGTTTGGGGTGAGGTGCCATCATTGAAAACTGGACATCCATGGATAGAGAGAAAGTTGCACATCGACTATTAGATAGTTGCACATCAACAACTGCACGGTTGCACAAAATGGAGACAAAATTGCACAATTTTTTTGTCGAAACATACTCATATGGGATCTAGTTTCGAAGAGCACATCACGAGGATTTTAACGTTGAAAGCGGACCTTAATTTTGATGTTCGGTTCAAAAGTTATGACTTTTCTAAAATTTTAATATCTAAATTTAATGTGTTCACACTTGTTGGCATGTGGGCTTTTTCAGTTTTGTTTAAACACGATGTATGGTCTTTGTCTTTTTCATATTAGGAGGACAAAAAATTTTCTAATATGTTTGATTAGGACAAAAATATACTTAAAAGGGAAGGGGCTGCCCTGCAGTGCTACCGAGCCAACGGCCGCTCGGTAGACACGTCCCTAAAAAAAATTATTTCACCCCAGCTAGGACGACACTGCCCAACAAATAAACAAGATGCAGTGCAAGTTTTTTTTTTTTTGCGGGGTAGACGTCCATGTTCTCAAACTAGGAAGCTCTAATTCCTTGGCTTGCGGCTAGAAGAATCTTCCTTAAATACTGTAACTACTCTTTCCAAAATTAAGACCACACCAACGTGATCCAGTTCAACGCTAATCGATCTGCGTACATACTCGCGTGACCTTCTGTTTCTTTCCAAGTTCATACTCGCTCCGTTTCTTCCCAGGTCCAACCGTCCAGTCCCGTCGCCGCCACGGGCATACTCCTATAACACGCGCGCGCGTGCGTAGCGTGTACTCGATCGCCTTCAGGATCTACCCCAATGGACGACACTAGCACCACCACCACCGCCGCCAACTCGGCGACGGAGGCGCCGTCCGGGTCCGGGCCCGGGCACCGATGCTTGTACACCTTCCTCTGTGCTGTCCCCGTTATTTTATTCTTCGTCTATCCGTTCGTGGGGGCCATGGGCCCCTTCGTCTTCGCGGCCTTCGTCGTCAGCCTCTTCATCGCGGCCCTCGTCATCAGCATCATGGCATGTTGTCAAGGCGGAGGGATAGACGCGGCCACGATCTCGGCCAAGCTCCCGGCGCCGTTCGTGTTCGAGGGTGCCGCCGCAGTGGAGGAGTGCCCCATTTGCCTCGCGCCGCTGCGTGCCGGGGAGAAGGTCCGTCGGCTGCCGGCGTGCGGGCACCTGTTCCACGCCGGCTGCGTCGACCAGTGGCTGCACCAACGAGCCACGTGCCCGCTATGCCGCATTGCCGTCGCCGGCGCACCCCAGCAGCGGCCGGCTGAGCTGCCTGTCTGACGTACAACGTACGTGCACGCTGGTGTCGATCTTGGGCGATGCGTACCATTGGCATTAATCTTCCACATGCATTGCGTATTCCGTGTACCACGAATGTTTTTGAGAGAATCGTGGTCAATTGTGTGCACCTGTTGTTTTAGACTACCAGGGTACTAAGAGGATAGCAGCAGCCTTGGGAGTCGTTGACCAGCGTTCTTTGGGAGCAACTCGTTAACTAGCATTCCTTCGGGAGCCTCTCAAAGATGAGTTTAAGGTAGGTTGAGAGTGCCTCATTTGGTGCGCTCTCAGCCGTCGTCACATGTCGTGCTCTGGGTACTTCCTTCAGAATTTTTTTATCCGCATGCGTTTTCTGCTTTTTAAACAGTTTTTTTCAGTTTTTTGGCCTTTTGATGTCCGTGAGAGGCAAAAAAATGGTTTCGGAAATGAATTTTTTTTTTGTTTTTTCCGTCCGTGAGAGGCACGTTTTTGCATCCGCGGGAGGCACACTTTTTGCTTTCACAAGAGACACGACGGTGCATCTCGAAAAAAAATGTTTTCTACTCTTTTTTCCTTCAAAAGAAGCATGGTTTTGCTTTCGTGAGAGGCATGGCCGTGTCTCTTTCGAAAAGGGAAAAAAACAACATGCTCTCTGCTTAGTTTTTTTTTGTCTGGTTTTTTCCTCCGTTTTTTCGTGAAAAAAGTCTGTTAAATATCAACATGAGATCTACTTTTGAAAATCTGGACGCGAGGAATCCAATGGTGAAAACGGTTCGAGATTTCGACGCACAGTTTAGAAGATAAAAAGTTTTGAATAAACGGTATACGAAAAAAGGGAAACTCTCAGGTTGCGGCAAGTGTCGCACATGTAGTGCGCCACTTGTCGCAACCCGGGGAGCTGGGTGCGATCTTTTGAAAGAGTACTTCTCAACTAGTGATTTCGAGAGACCAAAGATGATAGTGGGTGCTCGCCTATAGACGGACGGACATATGTCAGCCCAGTAGACGGGGTTTGAAGTACATTTGTGTAATTTTTTAGTAGGCCTACAATTTTTCTTTTTCTATTTTCATTTCTATTTGCTAAAAAAATATAAAAGAATCTAAAAAACTACCTGAACATTTTTAAAATTATTGATGGGTTATTCTAACACTATATGACATCTTTCTAAAGCCGTGAACACTTTTAAAAATTGTAGAAACATTTTATAAAATAGCTGAACATTTTTCTATGTTGCATGATTTCTTTCAAATGTATGAATTTTTTTAATGATGTTAACACATTTATAAACCTATCATCGTAGCGAACGATGATAGGGGTATCGGTGGGGGTTTTCCCTTTGGGGGTTTTTTGGAAACAATTTTTTTCGCATGGTTTTTGGTCGGATTTTTTCAGGAATGTAGTTTCGTTGCCCTGGAGCTCAAGGGCATGACACCGAGCTCCGAGGATGGCAATGGGCTACGTGGGAATGGGTTCAGTGCCACCCTATATTATGTCGATGAGGCACCATGAGTCAGATTTGTCGCCGATGAGGCAGACCTTTGGGTTTGCTACTAGGAAATGAAGGCTACTAATATATGGATTTTCGATGCTACAAATGCTTTTTCGACATGCTACCAAATCATGTGTGTTTTGCCATAAACACTCAGGCGATATGCAGTAACGACACAGGGTTCATTCAAAAAATATTGATGCATGAGTGGAAATAGTATGCAGCTCCATGCATATATTTATGTTAGAAAATTATTAGAAAAAAGCTCCATCCAAAAAATAAAATAGAAAATAGCTTGTCACGTTACTTGCATTGCAATCTCAAACTGGAAAGCTCTAATTCGTTGGCTTGCGGCTAGAAGAATCTTCCATAAATACTACCTGTTCCAATATTAAAACCACCAACGTGATCCAGTCAGATCATCATAAATTCATAATCGATCTGCTTCTTCCCGTCCGGTTCCGTCGCCGCCACAGCTTCTTGACGTGCGGAGCGTGTACCCGAGATCGCCTTTAGGCTCTAGCCCCATGGACGGCACTAGCGCCACCAACTCGACGGAGGCGCCGTCCGGGTCCGGGTCCGGATCCGGGCGCCGATGGTTGTGCATCTCCCTCTTCTCGCTCTCCGTTATTTTATTCATCGTCTACCCGTTCATTGGGGCCGGGACCATGGGCCCCTTCGCCCTCGCGGCCTTCGCCGTCAGCGTCTTCCTCGCGGCCCTCGTCATCTGCACCCAGGCAGGTCGTCCTGGCGGCGGGATTGACGCGGCCACCATCTCGGCGAAGCTCCCGGCGCCGTTCGACTTCGAGGGTGCCGCCGTGCCGGAGGAGTGCGTCATTTGCCTCGCGCTGCTGCGCGTCGGGGAGAAGGTCCGTCGGCTGCCGGCGTGCGGGCACCTGTTGCACGCAGGCTGCGTCGACCAGTGGCTGCACCAGCGAGCCACATGCCCGCTGTGCCGCGCTGCCGTCATCGTCGCTGGCGCACCCCAGCAGCGGCCGGCTGAGCTGCCTGTCTGACGTACAATGTACGTGCACGCTGGTGTTGATCTTGGGCGATGCGTAGGATTGGCATTAATCTTCCTTGCATTGTGTTACCGTGTATATATCATGAATATTTTGGAGAGAATCGTGGTCAATTGTGTGTGCACCTGTTGTTTTAGACAGCCAATACATTAGTATTCCATTAGGATTCCCCCTGTTCCTACCAGGGTACTATGAGTAGCAGCAGCCTTGCGAGTAGGTTTTCATTTTTGTGGGACTTCGATGAAATTCACTGAATTTCAATAATTTCTGCGGCACCGAAATATGTACCTTTTGATCAAAATATTTCAGCTAGTCATTTTAGTTGTATGTACATAGGAACTCAAAAAATCATAATATTTTCCACAAAAAAATAGGTTGAATTTGAAGAGAATGCTTCGGTCCTTTGAACAAACCAAAATCACTAAAATTCACTGAAGGTTGGTAACTGAAAATCGAAGTGGTGAAGTAGTGAAGGGACCACCATTTTTTTTATCAACATCTAACCACGAAATACGCTGCAGACGCCATCGTGTACCATGTCGGTCGGGTAAAGTTATCTCTCGAGCCCCCTGCCCCGGCACCGATGGTACCATCAACACCGAAACCTAAGAGCATCTGCACTCGCGCCCCCAACAGCCCCCCGGGGCGATCTCAGCTGTGAAGGGACCGCCCCGGCAGAGGAGTGTGCCATTTGCCTCGCGTCGCTGCTTGTCGGGGAGAAGGTCCGTCGACTGCCGGCGTGCGGGCACCTGTTCCACGCGGGCTGCGTCGACCAGTCGCTGCACCAACGAGCCACATGCCCGCTGTGTCGCGCTGACGTCACCGTCGCCGGCTCACCCCAGCAGCGGCCGGCTGAGCTGCCTGTCTGATGTACAACGTACGTGCACTCTGGTGTCGATCTTGGGTGATGCCTACGATTGACATAAATCTTCCATGCATTGTGTATTCCGTGTATCACGAATGTTTTTGAGAGAATCGTGGTCAATTGTGTGCACCAGTCGTTTTAGACTGCTAGAGTACTACATTAGGGTTCCCCCTCTTCCTACTAGGGTACTAAGAGGATAGCAACCGCCTTGGGAGTTGGGAGTAGGTTTTCACTTTTGCAGAGACTTCGATCAAATTCACTGAATTTCAATAATTTTTGTAGGTACCGAAATATTTACCTTTTGGTCAATATTTCAGCTAGTCATTTTAGTTGTACATAACAATTTAAAAAACATAATATTTTCCACAGAAAAAATTGGCTGACTTTGATGAGAATACTTCGATCCTTTGACCGGATCCAACGAGATCTATCGGTGACACATCTCCACACGCCCCCCGACAACTCTGGAAGCATCACCAGAACGGGGGCTAGGCGGGGAGAATCTTATTTCATCTTCAAGAAGTCTCCGCCTCGCCTTCTTGAGCATGGCACAAACCCTAACAAAACTCAAACACACATAAAAACAGAGCCCCCTCCCACTGGCAAGGGCCGGGATTCACCTACGCCTCCATGGTCCAAGGACCATAAGACAAATGGAAACCCTAATTAAGCTCTCACATGAGGCATGAGCGAAGGGGTATGGGAGCGACACCTTTTTAACTTTTCGATTAGATTATACACAATCCAACAATCGAAGTTAGCTAGGGAAGATGACCGATTTTCCCCTCGAATCCGGTTTTGGACAAAATTATTCGGTTTTAAAAAATGAGGGACGGAATGTTGCCCGAAAAATGTTGAGGGACTACATGTAGACTTCTGGTAAACCGGAGAGACAGAAAACATACTTTTCTCAATTTCTTAGACAATGAATGTATATTACCAAATTACCATTCATTTGATTCTTTACAATATTGTTGTTGATCCAAAGGGCCGAAATATTTGGAGTTCAAAATCATATTACTTTCCTATTTCATTTATTTATTTTGCCTATACATTCATTGGTGGATGGTGTACACATGTGCTTTATGGTGGATAGAGCTGATGGTGCACGTGTACGGGCTGGAGGAAGACGGAGGCAATGGCGAAAGCTCGCCGATGCTGCCTGATGCAACAACGAGCTCAAGCAAAGACAGTGTTGTGTGGTCGTTCCAGGGCTCCTCGGTTTTTCTTAAAGGGACAACGGGAAGCGCGTCGGCGCGGCGATCCCAATAGAGATTAAGGTGCGGTCTATCTCGTCCTTACATTATCGAAATCGAGGATGTTGTTACTGCGTTGCTCGGCCTCCATCCCAGGTGTGCTAAGAAGAAGCGATGGACATGCGGAGCCAGGATTTTCGATATGGGTATGCGGAGCTAACGATAGTCTGTGTCTTCAGAATTTGTCGTCGATGCCAGAGACAGGGACAACGTCGAGAAACTTCAATCACAACGGCCTAGCAGAAATAGCGAGGGGAAGCAAAGGAAAAAATAGATGTGCTAAGGTTATTTATGGGAGACGGCAATTCAGTCGATTGGGCTCGGGCATAGGGTTGTCGGCAACCTAGTCGCCGGCGGTTACACATGCGTGCGCGTCGGGAGGTTAGCAACGACTCCCTGACCGGTGGGTCCCGCTTGGCAGAGAGAGAGGGCCGTGGTGATTTGGGCCAGGGTGGGCTTCAGCTACTACTAAGTTGTGTGCGTTGGCAATGAATAGGTATGGTCCACTCGCACGGGCTGGGCTTTATGGAATTGCATTCTATTTCCCTATTTTAGTTTCCTATTTGATTTAGGATTTTGTTAAAATATCAACAGGAATTCTACAAAATTTCAGAAAGTCCAACAGCTTAGGGAATATATTTCCAGCCCAAATATTCAATTAAATTCATATAATAAATTTATAAACTTTATGTTGGGCATTATAAATATCCCCTAAAATAAATTTAGTGTTCTAAATAATTCCCAAAATGATTTTGAACTCCAAATAAAATCAAAACGAATATTTGGAGCAGTCGCTTATTTTCTCTCAATTTCAATATTAATTTAAACGCCAAAAGCTTCAAATTCCAATCAAAACTCGCGACTCAAGCAAAACAAGCAAAACTTTAATTAACCCTATTTATATAATTCACATTCAAAAATTCAGAAATTTTGGGATTTAGGATGTGACACATATATCTTCAACTATCCTTTGTGTGAGCCAGAGAACGACGAGGTTCAGTCAACGAGGAAGAAGACAAGGCTGAAATTCAAGGTTACCAAGGAAATTTTGGAGTAAAAGAAGCTTGTTTAGCATTTTGGATAGGTCCCTTGTGAACCAAATCTTAGTTAACACTTTGAAAAATATATTTGGTGCCAATATTGTTTTTTTAAACTTGTAATGTTCAATTTTTAAACAGTTTTTAAATAAAAAGGCATATGTTTTATTGCTCCGTTCTGTAGCAACACCTGGACACATGTTTTTTTATTAATACTTGCAACTTTTTCTGTACTTTCCACAACCGGCCGTTACATTTACTGTTTGGAAGGGTAGTCCTTAGAAAATGAATTTTATTTTGGGCACCGGTCCAATGTTTCAGCCGGTCGCGTGCTAGCTGACGGATTGGATCCCTCTGAGCCGTTCGATTCTTATCCCTTTGACCAAGCAGCACGCCGACCCACCTCCCGTCGCTCACCTCATCTCACGCGCTTCTTGCACCTCGCTGCCGTCATACCATCGCTAACATCTTGTCCCTGCCTGGTTTGTATGGTTTCTAGCAAAAAACATGGTTACAGCAAAACATTGATACGGTTCCAGCAAAATGACTTGGTTCTGCGCACCTACTATATATATATATATATATATATATATATATATATCCATTGCTAATGGGCCTTCTAAGCAACTGACTTGGTTCTGCGCACTGCTTGATTGTATGCATCATCCCATTATTATCTCCCCATATGCAGAGAACCCAGATGTGAGTTTCTCCTTAATCCGACGCTTGCTAGATTCATCCACAGGAAACCTTAAACACCCGGGGACTATGGCTTTGCACTCCTCACATGGATCTTTATCATGCAGTTCGATTCTCTTCAAGCCCACAGATCTTTTCATGACAAGCCTTATATAGTTCATCACCTTCTCATCCTCCGAAAACCCTTTCATGAACAGCAGCTTCAAGTTCAAACGCTTGAAACTGGGTGTTTTCCACACCAAGTTGGTCTTCCGTGAAGACTCCCCCTCTCTGGCGGTCACTATGAAGCGATGCCGGGACGACGCCGTGCTCTGGCGGGGGAGATTCCGGGCTGATGATGACCAGCATGTTGATGTGTGGCTTGGGAAACTTGTGATATAGCCCCCCCCCCCCACCCCACCTCTCTCTTTCTCTCTCTCTTTCCTTTGTAATGATCCTGCGGTATGAAGCTGTTCGGTCCCCTGGTTAATAAAAAGTGATTCAGGCGGGGGAGTTCTACCCCCCCCCCCTTAAAATTCAAAAAAAAAGTTGGTCTTCTTGGCAATATCCTCAAACTTGTTGGGTTCACAAGAGTGTCGAGATAACTGCATGGACTCAACAACAAAAGAAACGACAAATATTACATTTAAACTGAGCATCAACTTCAATACTAGTAGAATGCCCGTGCGTTGCTACAGGCTACACAATGCGTATATAAATGAATTAAACAAATAATTAAGATCGCCTCCAAGGTTGAAGTTCATTTCTCCCTCGTATGTTCGTGCATGTTCGGACATCAAACGGGTGCCTAGCAGGCTCCTCAAATCCAATCATCTAGATGGTCCGGGCTCCCCCAAATCCAGCACATATGTGGGGGAGAAATATAGTTGTCCGAATATCCGTCATGCTATTTCCAACACACGATTTGTAGCAAGACATTTCTCGCTCGAGCCAAAGCCATCTCTAATGAAATGTAATTTTCTACATCTTCAAAGTAGGAAAATTATTCCGCTCAGACCGCCATAACTGAATGGGCCAATTCCGAACCCCCATCCCGCTCACTCTCAACCCTCACTCCTATCACAAATCCACCAACTCGTGTTCTAAGTTAGCCAATGATTGCATCAAGGGACAAGGGCCATAACTACCTTCCTATCTTAGAGCATCTTCACTCGCGCCCCCAACATCCCCCCCCCCCCAAGGCCCTTTTTTATCGCCGACGCTAAAAAAACGGCCCAGTCGCGCCTCAAGAAGCCCAATTTTCGCCAGTTAGGCCCAAATTTGGCGCTGGGGGGCGCCGGTGGAAGCGTTTTTGGCGCGAAAGCCTGGTGGGGCCGCTGAGTCATCGACCAGCCTCGTCTCGTCTTCCTCATCGCCTCGTTTTCCCGCGGGGGATCAATGCCAAGGCTGCCGCCGGTCGGCCTACCATTGATTTTTCACGGGCGGCGCAGTACGGCCACGCGCCCCCCTCCCGCCAAAACCCTAGACATGTTTGCCACCCCGGCCGCTATAAAAGTCGCCCCCTCCCTCGCCGGTGGACGCACTCGCCCGCAGCCCCTCTCTCGCCGCCGACGCCCCCATCTCGTCTCCCTCTCTCCCCGTCTATAGCCATTTATGTAATTATGTTAGATACTAATGTATAAAACATTTCCA
Organism: Triticum urartu; assembly: GCF_003073215.2. Classification (NCBI taxonomy): domain Eukaryota; kingdom Viridiplantae; phylum Streptophyta; class Magnoliopsida; order Poales; family Poaceae; genus Triticum; species Triticum urartu. The sequence continues at coordinate 16,547,350 of NC_053022.1, read as the reverse complement.
TGGACATACAGCATGGACAAAATATAAATTGTGGAATATCATGCATCATGTAATTTGAGTCTCATGGTCATACGCAACTCATGAACTCTTTGAAACATAGGGTAGCTCATAGCTTAATACCATTAAAGAACATAGGACGGTTCATGGTGATAGACACCTCAATTACGACATCGATCAAAAGAATTGAGCGGCCATAGGAAAACATTTTCATGTAAATCTTGCAGGTGCCCGTAAGAAAATATCACTAATCTAGACACACTCATTTTTGCTTTATCTAACGTTAAAAAATCATTTAAATCACCTTTAAATTTATATAAGCAGGCATCTGGTGATCATCACATGTTTTAAATGACTTGAAGATATATTAACGAATCGATCTTTCTTCTTTCAGCCATCCGGATCGAGCAAATATTCAGGCAACAGGACGAAACGAGGCCCGAACAAAAAGTTGACTCCCGCTCCTCCAAGTCCACCAACGCGTCAGGCCACTCCTCCTCCAAGTTCGGCACAGCTTCAGGCCACTTCCCCTCCAAGTCCGGCACAGCTTCAGGCCACTCCTCCTCCTCCAACTCAGCCACGTCAGCCGTCTTCGCCGCCTCAGCAATCACGGAAGAGAGCCGCCTCAGCTATGGTGCGTAGCGGTACAAGTCGAGATAGTACTGCAGGTACAGACGGAGGCAAGCGATTTCAATATGGTCCAAACCTCGCGCCTCTTCCACAGAGGCCTTACGACAAGTCCGAGGAGGAAAACGTAGCCATATCGAAGACCGAGGTGGAAGCCCATTTTGCACCGAAACCGCCACCGCCGCCAAGGGAGAAAGTGCACGTGGAAAAGATTGACCACTTCATTCGTATGGCTAGACCACCAGCTCCCAAGCCTGTTGACACGGACTATGAGCGCCACCTCAGGAAGTTAAATCGAGCACGTATACAGAAAGAGGCGAGCTTGAGCTCGAGCAAATCATCTGGCAAAAATTGCAGTAAAACCGTTCCCCAGCTGGGAGAACAGGCGGCGCAATCAATCCCCCCGCTTGTTGTGCCAACAACACATGAGAGTAGGCGCGCCCAATATTATTGTGGGCAAACCGTTAACGTTCCCGAGCTGGGCGATGTGGTAATAACCGAGGAGCATATTGCGCAGGCTGAATCGATCGGGATCACTGTTGGACAACTCCTCGATATCGAGCCCATGTCTCCGACTAGAGAGGAGGAAATAAAATGAAAATATGCCTGGGGCCAACCTTTGGTCGAGCCAGAGGAGGTCAATAAGCTCCCAACGAGAATGTATGCATTGCATCAATGGTACATGGACATTACCAAGATTTCCAATCGAGAGTCCCTCATGGTGAATGTCAATGAAGAGCATTACTACCATAAGAAAGCTGTGGTCGTTGAGTATTCAGAACTTTTTCAGCTATACAATAAAGACGCATTCGACAAATCTATCGTCAGTTGCTATTGTCTGTAAGTGATTTCTTTCTGTAATTTAAGTCTCAAGCTAGCTGATCATTTTGATCAATCATTACCTGTAACTAGTAAAATGCCTGTGCGTTGCCACGGGCCTTTTAATTTGTTTTCATCCGATTGCACCTATGAATATAATGCATATCTTATCTCGTTCCCCACTCTGTCTACCACCCTCCATCTCTATCCATACCCTTCTATTTCCCACCCCCGCTCCCTCTTTCTTTCTAGACCCCTCTATTTCTCCATGACACAATCCCCTAATGACGAAAACGCCCCCTGCTTTACATTATAAAGCAACAATCACTGTATACATCCGATAAGACCGATACAAACACACACCACCACCGCACTCAACACACACCCAAAGCAAGATACAAAGGTGCCGACAAACCACCCTAGCGACTACCAAGCATACTACGAATGAGCAAAGAAGAACCGCTTCTAGCCGACGGACCACCACATGAGTGATCCACCAAGGAGAGGTGAGGCAGCCAACGCCGGAGCGGGGACTCCAAAATGGTGCCTCCAAGAAGGGCGGGACCACTGATAGCCGCCATCATCTGATCCCGTGGATCAAGTTTTCACTCGGAGTAACACAAAGGGATTGAGAGCACCACAACGGACCCTGCAAGGGGGAAACAACGTCTGCGGACGCCACCGCCGATGGCTAGTACAAAGATTGGGCAAGTGATGTACCCCGGTGCTCCGACCCCCTCCGTCGCACCCCCGCTCCGCCAACCACCCGCATCCATGCCGCCCGAGCAGCCTTGTCTGCTCTCCCGCTCCTGAGCCGCGCAAATCCGCCCAAGATCAACACGCCTCCCACTGCCAGGGCCGCCACCTTGTACCCAGACCACCCTGAGAACATCAAAGGGGGTGGCTTTCAATAGCTTCTCCAAATCCAACCACCGCCGGAACCGACAACGACCGTCCAACCTCAAGCATCGCCAGAAAGCACCAGGCTGAGGAAAAGGGGAAGGGGAAGGACCGGCACACAACCATGACTGGCACCCCCTACGTCGGCGACAGGCGACTCAACAACAGCAGAGCCCCCATCCCTCCTACCGACTTCCCCCTCCCCCCGAAGCACCCCTGCTTCACCCCACCACGGCTACTGGCGTGACTGGCGAGAGGCCACCAACAGCCACATGTCCGCCGAAGAGGGGGTAGATCCACCGCCATCACCACCAAAGATGGGCACAAGACAAGCCTGCCCGCGCCGCACGCTGTCGTCCAGAAGCCGGGGAGGAAGGCCCGACCGGACTCCAGGACGTGCACGCACCTCCACCACCTTAGCCACGCCACCAGCACTGCCCACCGATCCACGCCAGCGCCGGCTGCACACGGCCCCTGTTGGCCTCAGCCCTTGCCGTCGGACGGGCTGCCAGCGCCAGATCTGTCTGGATCGATATCAGACCAGATCCATGTTGCACGATTTGCCTGAAGGATGAAGCCCCACCTCCACCGCACAACCACCACTACACTAATATAGCATCGACTGAGAGTATCAGTGGTGAGACTGGAGACTGTATCACAATCCCCTAATTACTTCCATGAAAGAAAAACAAAAAATCAGCATGCAATCCACTAATGACGTCAATTTGATTTGATTGAAGCATGGAATCAAAAGAGAAGCGCACTGCAAATAGGAAAGAAATAGAGCAAACAGCTACCGACGACATTACAGTAGAAGAAAACAAAGATATATGCGAAAAACAATACAAAGATGCTTGTGCAACTTATCATACGTACCTAGAAGAATATTGTGATCCGCTACAGCACGCCACACTGAGACATACATGCTGAAATGCATTGTTCTCTCTCTTATTTATAGGAGCCGAGACATACATGCTGAAATGCATTGTTCTCTCTCTTTTTTTATAGGAACACATACGTAATTTGGTTACAATTACGAATTTTAATGCTGGTTAGTCAATTCTAGCAGAATAAAAGAATAGGTTTCATGCTATCCTGCGAATTGCTGAATCAATATCGATATATGAGCAGGCTCACACAACTTGTAAATTAAGCTAAGGGGTAGATCCTAAATATACTGTTTTTTTTTTGCTTTAGCACATGTGTCTTCCCGTCCTCTTCACCTTTTGAGGAATATGGTACGCAGGGTTTGCTTAAGAACATGACAAAATCAACGTCGACCGAGAGAATTTGGCTGCTGCATATTACCTTCTGATAATTATTGTAGGCAAACCAGCATAGGCTGTACAACAAATATATACATGCACAAAAGTGGGCTCTTGGAAAGACGATAGTATAGAATGTCTGGCCACCCAGTAGCTTTATATTTTCAAGATACTCTTAACAACAAACTGACATAATACATGTAGGTTTAGACCAGCAAGCATAATATCATCAGGAACTCATCATTTTCTTACCACCCCATGTCTATCTCCAGCGTATCCTCGTCTTTCCAACAAAGGAAAACATCCTTTGTAAGTGTCAGCGGAGCCTTCTCCAAATTGTCATCAATGAAGCAATTCAGGACAGATCTGGGCAACCCAGTGGAGACTTCGCTGACAATGAAGCTCGAGTAGCTGATCAAGTTCTCAAAGGCACCTCCTGCAGACCTGCACAACCATGTTGACATTTAGTGTTGGAAATATGCCCTAGAGGCAATAATAAAAGGATTATTATTATTATTTCCTTGTTCATGATAATTGTCTTTATTCATGCTATAATTGTGTTATCCGGAAATCGTAATACATGTGTGAATAATGGACACCAACATGTCCCTAGTAAGCCTCTAGTTGACTAGCTCGTTGATCAACAGATAGTCATGGTTTCCTGACTATGGACATTGGATGTCATTGATAACGAGATCACATCATTAGGAGAATGATGTGATGGACAAGACCCAATCCTAAACATAGCACAAGATCGTATAGTTCGTTTGCTAGAGTTTTCCAATGTCAAGTATCCTTTCCTTAGACCATGAGATCGTGTAACTCCCGGATACCGTAGGAGTGCTTTGGGTGTACCAAACGTCACAACGTAACTGGGTGACCCATAAAGGTATACTACGGGTATCTCCGAAAGTGTCTGTTGGGTTGACACGGATCAAGACTGGGATTTGTCACTCCGTATGACGGAGAGGTATCACAGGGCCCACTCGGTAATGCATCATCATTATGAGCTCAAAGTGACCAAGTGTATGGTCACGGGATCATGCATTACGGTACGAGTAAAGTGACTTGCCGGTAACGAGATTGAACGAGGTATTGGGATACCGACGATCGAATCTCGGGCAAGTAACATACCGATTGACAAAGGGAATTGTATATGGGGTTGCTTGAATCCTCGACATCGTGGTTCATCCGATGAGATCATCGAGGAGCATGTGGGAGCCAACATGGGTATCCAGATCCCGCTGTTGCTTATTAACCGGAGAGCAATCTCGGTCATGTCTACATGTCTCCCGAACCCGTAGGGTCTACACACTTAAGGTTCGGTGACGCTAGGGTTGTAGGGATATGTATATGCAGTAACCCGAATGTTGTTCGGAGTCCCGGATGAGATCCCGGACGTCACGAGGAGTTCCGGAATGGTCCGAAGGTAAAGAATTATATATAGGAAGTGCTATTTCGGCCATCGGGACAAGTTTCGGGGTCACCGGTATTGTACCGGGACCACCGGAAGGGTCCCGGGGGTCCACCGGGTGGGGCCACCTATCCCGGAGGGCCCCATGGGCTGAAGTGGGAAGGGATCCAGCCCAAAGTGGGCTGGGGCGCCACTTCCCCTAGGGCCCATGCGCCTAGGGTGGGGGAAACCCTAAAGGGGGCGCCCCCTTGCTTGGGGGGCAAGCCCCCCACCCCTTGGCCGCCGCCCCCCTAGGAGATTGCATCTCCTAGGGCCGGCGCCCCCCGTAGGCCCCCTATATATAGTGGGGAGGAGGGAGGGCCTCTCATCCAACGCCTTTGGTGCCTCCCTCTCCCTCTCCAACACCCCTCCTCCTCCATAGAGCTTGGCGAAGCCCTGACGGAGTACTGCAGCTCCACCACCACCACGTCGTCGTGCTGCTGCTGGAGCCATCTTCCTCAACCTCTCCTTCCCCCTTGCTGGATCAAGAAGAAGGAGACGTTACGCTGACCGTACGTGTGTTGAACACGGAGGTGCCGTCCGTTCGACGCTAGGATCTCCGGTGATTTGGATCACGTCGAGTATGACTTCCTCATCCCCGTTCTTTGAACGCTTCCGCGCGTGATCTACAAAGGTATGTAGATGCAATCCAATCACTCGTTGCTAGATGAACTCATAGATGGATCTTGGTGAAACCGTAGGAAAATTTTTGTTTTCTGCAACGTTCCCCAACAGTGGCATCATGAGCTAGGTCTATGCGTAGTTCTTCTTGCGCGAGTAGCACACAATTTGTTGTGGGCTTAGATGTTGTCAACTTTCTTGCCGCTACTAGTCTTATCTTGCTTCAACGGTATTGTAGGATGAAGCGGCCCGGACCAACCTTACACATACGCTTACGTGAGACCGGTTCCACCGACTAACATGCACTAGTTGCATAAGGTGGCTGGCGGGTGTCTGTCTCTCCTACTTTAGTTGGAGCGGATTCGATGAAAAGGGTCCTGATGAAGGGTAAATAGAAGTTGAAAATCACGTTGTGGCTTTCATGTAGGTAAGAAAACGTTCTTGCTAGAACCCTATTGCAGCCACGTAAAACTTGCAACAACAATTAGAGGACGTCTAACTTGTTTTTGCAGCAAGTGTTTTGTGATGTGATATGGCCAAATTTGTGATGAATGATGAATGATATATATGTGATGTATGAGATGTTCATGCTATTGTAGTAGGAATCACGACTTGCATGTCGATGAGTATGACAACCGGCAGGAGCCATAGGAGTTGTCTTTATTTTTTGTATGACCTACGTGTCATTGAGAAACGCCATGTAAATTACTTTACTTTATTGCTAAACGCATTAGCCATATTATTAGAAGTAATAGTTGGCGAGCAACTTCATGGAGACACGATGATGGAGATCATGATGATGGAGATCATGGTGTCATGCCGGTGACAAGATGATCATGGAGCCCCAAGATGGAGATCAAAGGAGCTATGTGATATTGGCCATATCATGTCACTTTTATTATTTGATTGCATGTGATGTTTATCATGTTTTTGCATCTTGTTTACTTAGAACGACGGTAGTAAATAAGATGATCCCTCATAATAATTTCAAGAAATTGTTCCCCCTGACTGTGCACCGTTGCGACAGTTTGTTGTTTCGAAGCACCACATGATGATCGGGCGTGATAGATTCTAACGTTCACATACAACGGGTGTAAGACAGATTTACACATGCAAACACTTAGGTTGACTTGACGAGCCTAGCATGTACAGACATGGCCTCGGAACACAGAAGACCGAAAGGTCGAGCATGAGTCGTATAGAAGATACGATCAACATGAAGATGTTCACCGATGTTGACTAGTCCGTCTCACGTGATGATCGGACACGGCCTAGTTAACTCGGATCATGTTATACTTAGATGACAGGAGGGATGTCTATCTAAGTGGGAGTTCATTGAATAATTTGATTAGATGAACTTAATTATCATGAACTTAGTCTAAAAATTTACAATATGTCTTGTAGATCAAATGGCCAACGTAGTCCTCAACTTCAACGCGTTCCTAGAGAAAACCAAGCTGAAAGACGATGGCAGCAACTACACGGACTGGGTCCGGAACCTGAGGATCATCCTCATAGCTGCCAAGAAAGATTATGTCCTACAAGCACCGCTGGGTGACGCACCTGTTCTCCCTGCAGAACAAGACGTTATGAATGCTTGGCAGGCACGTACCGATGACTACTCCCTCGTTCAGTGCGGCATACTTTACAGCTTAGAGCCGGGGCTCCAAAAACGTTTTGAGAGACACGGAGCATATGAGATGTTCGAAGAGCTGAAAATGGTTTTCCAAGCTCATGCCCGGGTCAAGAGATATCAAGTCTCCGACAAGTTCTTCAGCTGTAAGATGGAGGAAAACAGTTCTGTCAGTGAGCACATACTCACTATGTCTGGGTTGCATAACCGCTTGACTCAGCTGGGAGTTAATCTCCCGGATGGCGCGGTCATTGACAGAATCCTTCAGTCGCTTCCACCGAGCTACAAGAGCTTTGTGATGAACTTCAATATGCAGGGGATGGAAAAGACCATTCCTGAAGTATTTGCTATGCTGAAATCAGTAGAGGTAGAAGTCAAGAAGGAACATCAAGTGTTGATGGTCAATAAAACCACTAAGTTCAAGAAGGGCAAGGGTAAAAAGAACTTCAAGAAGGACGGCAAGGGAGTTGCCGCGCCCGGCAAGCAAGCTGCCGGGAAGAAGCCAAAGAATGGACCCAAGCCCGAGACTGAGTGCTTTTATTGCAAGGAAAGTGGTCACTGGAAGCGGAACTGCCCCAAATACTTAGCGGACAAGAAGGCCGGCAAAACGAAAGGTATATGTGATATACATGTAATTGATGTGTACCTTACCAGTACTCGTAGTAGCTCCTGGGTATTTGATACCGGTGCAGTTGCTCACATTTGTAACTCAAAGCAGGAGCTTCGGAATAAGCGGAGACTGGCGAAGGACGAGGTGACGATGCGCGTCGGGAATGGTTCCAAGGTCGATGTGATCGTCGTCGGCACGCTACCTCTACATTTACCTACGGGATTAGTTTTGAACCTCAATAATTGTTATTTAGTGCCAAGTTTGAGCATGAACATTGTATCAGGATCTCGTTTAATACGAGATGGCTACTCATTTAAATCCGAGAATAATGGTTGTTCTATTTATATGAGAGATATGTTTTATGGTCATGCTCCGATGGTGAATGGTTTATTCTTAATGATAGTACGCTTCCGCGCGTGATCTACAAAGGTATGTAGATGCAATCCAATCACTCGTTGCTAGATGAACTCATAGATGGATCTTGGTGAAACCGTAGGAAAATTTTTGTTTTCTGCAACGTTCCCCAACATTTAGTTTCTCACCCTGGCTCCCAGCAAGGCTGTGACTGTAGAAGCTAGTTTTTTTTAAACGGAGGCATAAGCATAAGTTGTGAATCTAGAAGATAGTTTTGATGCTTACAACGACAACATTTAATTAGAAAACTAATGCATGTAAAACTAAGGTTGTATTCAAAGTGGTGACATGTTACTTCTTGATAAATATCCGTCGATAAAAGTATTTTAGTAACACAATTGAGTTGAACACATCGTAAATGGAAATAACACAAACTTTAGGCAAAGTAATTACTACAGTTCCTTTGGAATCAAGGACAGAAGAAACACAATAGACGATAACACGAGAAAAGTAATCGCTATTTTTGTTTTAACACTACCGATACACTATAAGATGTTAAGAGTTTTGAGAATCAACATCTTATCGACATAAGTACTTCACTTTTCTCAGGAACATGTGCAATAAGGAGAGCAAAAATATCCAATAGGAAGGAGTTATAGAGCACACAATTCATGCCCAAACAGTCCTAGTCCAGTAACTCAGACAACCATTAATGGTTTCAACCAATAAAACCAACACATCATAATTCCTGAAACTCCTCGGGGTGCATGCTGAAGGAAATATGCCCTAGAGGCAATAATAAAGTTATTATTTATTTCCTTATATCATGATAAATGTTTATTATTCATGCTAGAATTGTATTAACCGGAAACATAATACATGTGTGAATACATAGACAAACAGAGTGTCACTAGTATGCCTCTACTTGACTAGCTCGTTAATCAAAGATGGTTAAGTTTCCTAACCATAGACAAAGAAGTTATCATTTGATTAACGAGATCACATCATTAGTTGAATGATCTGATTGACATGACCCATTCCATTAGCTTAGCACCCGATCATTTAGTATGTTGCTATTGCTTTCTTCATGACTTATACATGTTCCTATGACTATGAGATTATGCAACTCCCGTTTGCCGGAGGAACATTTTGTGTGCTACCAAACGTCACAACGTAACTGGGTGATTATAAAGGAGCTCTACAGGTGTCTCCAAAGGTACATGTTGGGTTGGCGTATTTCGAGATTAGGATTTGTCACTCCGATTGTCGGAGAGGTATCTCTGGGCCCTCTCGGTAATGCACATCACATAAGCCTTGCAAGCATTACAACTAATATGTTAGTTGTGAGATGATGTATTATGGAACGAGTAAAGAGACTTGCCGGTAACGAGATTGAACTAGGTATTGAATACCGACGATCGAATCTCGGGCAAGTAACATACCGATGACAAAGGGAACAACGTATGTTGTTATGCGGTCTGACCGATAAAGATCTTCGTAGAATATGTAGGAGCCAATATGGGCATCCAGGTCCCGCTATTGGTTATTGACTGGAGACGTGTCTCGGTCATGTCTACATTGTTCTCGAACCGTAGGGTCCGCATGCTTAAAGTTACGATGACAGTTATTATGAGTTTATGCATTTTTGATGTACCGAAGTTTGTTTGGAGTCCCGGATGTGATCACTGACATGACGAGGAGTCTCGAAATGGTCGAGACATAAAGATTGATATATTGGACGGCTATATTCGGACACCGGAATTGTTCCGGGTGATTTCGGAGAAAACCGGAGTGCCGGAGGGGTTACCGGAACCCCCCCCCCCCCCCGGGGAAGTATTGGGCCTTAGTGGGCCTGAGGGGAGAGAGAGGGCTGCAGCCTAGGAGGTGGCGCCCCCCCCCCATGGGGAGTCCGAATTGGACTAGGAGGGGGGGCGCAGCCCCCCTTTCCCTCTCCCTCTCCCTCTCTTTCCTTCCCCCTCTCTTTTCCTAGTTGGACTAGGAAAGGGGAGTCCTACTCCCACTAGGAGAAGGACTCCCCCCTCCCTTGGCACACCCCATAGGGCCGGCTGGCCTCCCCCTTGCTCCTTTATATACGGGGGCAGGGGGCACCCCTAGACACACAAGTTGATCTTCGTGATCGTTCCTTAGCCGTGTGCGGTGCCCCCCTCCACCATATTCCACCTCGGTCATATCGTTGCAGTGCTTAGGCGAAGCCCTGCGCCGGTTGAACATCATCACCGTCACCACGCCGTCGTGCTGACGGAACTCTTCCCCGACGCTTTGCTGTATCGGAGCCCGGGGAACGTCATCGAGCTGTATGTGTGTTAAGAACTTGGAGGTGCCGGAGTAGCGGTGCTTGGATCGGTCGGATCGGGAAGACGTATGACTACTTCCTCTACATTGTGTCAACGCTTCCGTTGTCGATCTACAAGGGTACGTAGATCATACTCTCCCCTCTCGTTGCTGTGCATCACCATGATCTTGCGTGTGCGTAGGAAATTTTTTGAAATTACTACATTCCCCAACACATGCTATGTAACCAGATCATCTATTCAAGTGTATATACCGAGCCAATGTTTATTGTTGCAAAATTGTGCACATTGTAAGAAAACAATTGTGAGGAAACCCATAAGATAAGAGAAATAAAGATGGCACCTTCCAACATGTGCCATCAAGAAAATACTAAACCCCCTTCTCTTGTAGGCTAACTACCTTCCGAACCCAAACTCTCCACACCTTGTATTGGTGCAACTGAATAAATTAGTACAGTAAAACGAGTTGTAACACATACAATTAAGAAAAGTCACAGTTTAGGCCTTAGAGAACCTAAATACAACGAGCCAGGATTAATGTAGAAGCACACAACGACAAAAAAACACATGTCAGAGGAAAGTGCTACTGCCAGCAGAAGTAGCTGCCCCAGTGGTGGTGATCGAGACTATGCACAGGATTCATGTAGAAGCACCTAAACACAGGATTCATTATTGGCACCTGGAACATGGGTGCAGGCATTCCGGCAAAGTCAGCGATAATGGAAGCTTCGGGTATGGCAAGAACTTGCAAAATTTTAATGAGTGATAAAAGGATCTTACGGAGAAAAAACAGTAAAGGAATGCATATTTCTATTATGCATCATCGATCAAAACAATGGTTAATTGAATGAAGAAAACAAAAAATCACTTTTACTGGGAAAAATTGGTACTGCTACCTATTTTAATGTTATTAACTCATTGGTGAGAGAGCTGCTCACTTGCATATCACATAACTCCACGTATTTTCTGTACAAAGGTAATTTAATTTGGTAGTGACATTCAGCTATTTCCTTGGAGCTTAAAGGATTACCTACAAATAAAATTAGAGGAAATGCTTGTATTGCTAAATCTCATCAAGTGGTAGCTATCATTTTCATCAAGAAAAAACAACTTGCTCTCGTTGGTCATTATGTCAGGCGAACCTTCTCTGCATATTACTGAAAAACACACAATTAGCATTATGTTATGTACTGTTTAAGAACCGTGAAATGATTGATTTGGCTCACCTGCCAGCTTGGTTTTAGACAGAACCAACCCTAAAATCACCTGTCTTATTGGTGTGGCCGCGGGTGGAGATGGCGGCCAGCGCGCGGCTCCCCAGAAGACGGCCTTCTTCGGCCACCATGCCATCACTGCGCGCATGGGTGATAGCATCCTCACGGCAGCGCCCAGCCCCTGCCAGCAGAAGTAGCTGCCCCGGTGGTGGTGATTGAGACTATGCACGAGATTGATGTAAGCACCTAAACACGAGATTGAAAATTGGCACTCTCTTTGGATTGTCAGTCAACTTCCCAATTGTGGCCATTGATTTTCTTGAGTTGAAGCAATGCCTTACAAACCTACTTCACTAAGGAGCTCAAATTGCCGTTGATGGTCTAGACATGCTGCACGGAAATCATTGAAGGCCGAACACTGATAACAATACCATTGTATATCTAGTCATAGTATTCCATTCCAACTATCCCAAGGAAATAAAGATATCTGAAAGCTGCACTCCAACCTGCAAGGCTGCAACAGTAAGGGGAGAAAATTAGAATACACATAGGCTAGCAAAAATGATTACCATGATCTTAAATAAGCAAGCGATAGAGCAGTGTCGTTCTCACTAAGGCAAATGACAGAGTACAATAGATCGACCATGGATACAAGAAAGGAATTATATTCAATATTTAATAATCTCCTCACTCATCTCTGGTGCTCTGCAAGAAAGGAATTAAACTCAATATTGAACAGTTCTCCATTTTTCATCTTGACTTGATTCTGTTGTTAACTGCATTCCCAAAAAATAATGCGCGTGTTCTGAAATTTGAGTCATCTAGCAAAACGTAGTTCAACCTATAAAGTTGGTGCAGGCATCTACTCTGCCTCTAAACCTCCATTTATCTTTCTGTCATGGTCATATTTGCAGAATTTAGTTTGGACCATCAAGTTAGCATTAATTAACTCACAAGCTTATATGCATCTAGACATTTAAGTTTTACTCAAATCTCTACAGAAAGGTGGAAAAAGATGCAGGAACTAAAACCAGATCGTGAACTTCTAAGATATCTCAAAACTGGCACATGAGGGGACATATCCTAATATTAAACGTAAGTCGACATGAAGATATCCCCTAGATACAAACTTTCTGTAATTTATCATGAAAATTGTCACTGATATAGTCTAAAGTCCAAAATTTCATCATTCTTGATTATTATCAAAAACTTTTGTTTTGATTGATTAAATATACATACCAGACCTGAAGACAATGGTGCATCCCTTGCCGTTTTGAAGTTATAAGAAATTCTCCTGGCCTGTAGTGGAACTTGGTACCCAAATGATAGTTCTTCGTTACATGGACAAGCAGCAATGAAATGATTCAGTTGCCTAGTTTACAAAGGTTATTCTGATCTGATCTTATTCCATTAAGTTCAACGAAGCGGGGTGACACTCTGGGAGGCATGGTGAAATTATCTTCAGAGGTGGCTTTACGTTTCTTGCTTTTCAGCTCTGCATTTTGAGCACCACCCAAATATATTTGATAAGAAAATAGTTACAGTACTAAACCTGGCCATTCCTTGAGAATACACAGCAGGAATCATCAATATGTTCAATAACGATCCGGTTGCCTCTAATCAGAATCATGCATGTTGAGTTTACTTATTGTAGGGGCCCAAGATAAGGTGCCTACAAAATAAATTCCAAACTAAGGTACAGTACGGAAACAAAATATCCAAAATCATATGAAAAAAATACACTATAAAGCAGCGAGTGCAAACATCAGGAAACAACTTGATCAATGTACCCTTTTTTCAAGGATGCATCTGACCGATGTGCCCTTGATAAGAGGAGCAAACAATGTAAGAAATGAAGTGCGGTTGTAAGGGAGATACCGCCACCGCTCGCCTTAAAGGCGATGTTCACCTTGCTCAGGAGCCACGTCATCACCCCTGTTCGCCTTTCCTCTGCTTGTCCTCCGGTCAAACAGAGCTCGGCTCGGGGTGCGGACATCCTGACAATGATGAGAAGACCATAAAAAACGTTAATGCAGAGGAGTCAAGACTGCAAACTACATAATCTGAAGCACATATAGAGGCCTAGTAAAAATTCACAAAAGGTGTGCACAGTTCAGACGTGCCCAGGCTTGCCCATTGATCTGGAGTAGAAGATGGGGGGCAAATGAGGTTTACCTTGTGCACAGCCATGAGAGAGACGAGGAAGGTGATGAATTGTGGCTCGCCTCCTCCTCGTCACAGATGTGCCCAGTGCACCACAGCAGCAAGGGGTTGAGGGTCGCCGTCTCCAAGGCATGGGGTCACCCTGCCCGCTCGTCGAGCTCCTCTCCTCAAGGCCGCCGGCTAGATCCATCATGATGTTAATACATGGGGTTGAAACCGCTCTGCTATACCTATGATTGAAACAGCCCTGCGTTTGAGTTTTCTCCTATCCATACCTCTGGTTGAAACCGCCCTGCGACGGCGATCCAGAACCGTGGCCCCGACGCAAGATCCGGTGGGGATCGACGGGGTTTTCTGGAGGGGATCGGCGGCGGCAGCTTTATGGAGTTACGGCGGCAGCGAGATCCGGCGGGATCTTCACGAGGAGATCGACGGCGGTGAGATCCGGCAGGGTCTTCTCGAGGAGATCGGCGACGGTGAGATCCGACAGGGTCTTCTCGAGGAGATCGACGGTGGTAAGATCCGGCGGGGTCTTGGCGGCGGCGAAGGGATGGAGGGCGGCCGCGAACGAGGGCAGTGAGTCGGGTGCGAGTGGAGGGCAGGAGAGTCGGGCGTGCGAGTGGAGGGTAGGAGAGTCGTGCGTGCGGTTGGTTTAGGTTTTTTTGCTGGTTAATTTTCGTAGGGTTTATTTTCGTTGGTTAATTTTCGTAGGTTTTTTCCTTTGCTTTGTAGATGGGTGCGTGAGGGCGGGTGGGAGTCTCAGTACGAGGTTTTTTTGGTTCATGGCGGCTTAGTGTGAGGTGGGAGGAAGTACCAAAGAAGTACCAAAAAAGACCGGGTGAGGTGGGACGAAAATTAAACCCGGAACGCGACCTACCAACTGAGACATTAGAAGTAGAGATTATCCTCACTATATTCTTTTCTGTGGTATTATGCAGGATGAAGATTTATGAAATGAAAAAAGGTGGACGCTATGGCATTGGGTTCGTTGACCCAAATACCATTAATGAATACACATGGAAAATAGATCCATATCACGCAAAATGTGTAGAGGAAAGCATGCTCCAGTTCTTCAAGGAACTCAAATACAATGAAGATATACTACTTCCTTACAACTTCTAGTGAGTCACACTATCTTGTACTACAAATTCTGTTTTTTCTTACTAGCTATAGCTACATGTTTTTGTTTACATATATATGCCCGCTTAATTAAGACATGCAAACGTGTGTGCATGCAGATTTCACTGGATCTTGTTAATCATTAAAGTTGATGAAGGAACAGTTGAAGTACTAGACTCGCTATTTAAGAAAGCAAGTGACTACAGCATCGTGAAGGGGATAGTCAACAGGTAATTTCAATCATTATTAACTATATCTCGGCCTATTTAATTAGTTCGTCATTTCCTGATAACAAGTATTTAATAACCCATTTATTCATTCATCAGGGTCACTCCAGGCCCATGAAAACAAAGTCTGAAATGGTATCGACCCAAGGTAAGTAATTAAGTAGTATTAGCTAGCTGCCATCTCTTTAATTATCATGCTTGATTAATTATTATCTGATCAAAATTCCATTCTCGTAAAGGCCCTGAAGCAGGCGCCGGGGAATGATCTATGTGCATACTACGTTTGCGAGAACATTCGCATGATGGCGTCCAAAAGGAGCAAATCTCAAAGACAGGAGTGGGTACGATATCGATTGTCAAAACACTATTCACAATTTTTACACCATTATCGATATCTAGTCACACAACTAATACACACGCATATTGATCTCCTTCTTAACAGTTCAAAAAGGTGTGGGACAAGCTCCTAGCACAGGACCGCATAGAAGCAATTCAAGAGGAAATAGCGGGATTTTTGCTCGATCCGGTCATAGATCCCAAAGGAGAATACTATTACCCGCTACCGCCCCCTTGAACCACTTCCAATTGTTATCGTGCTCCGAAGGCACCAATTAGCTAGGCTAATGCCACTGGGAGAAATTGTGTGTGTATATATATTATATATATGAATTAATTAATTATGGTTGTGAGACATTCGATGATTTATATATATATATATATATATATTATGATCGGCTGTACTAGAAATTCTATTTATATATATGCATAACGTGTACAATATTTAGTATCGTAAAATATCAGCAAACGAAAAAGAATTAAATGGAAAACACAAAATAAATGAAAAAGAAATCATAAACCCAAAACCCCCCAACATTTTAATACGTTGTGACACCAACCGGAAAGGGCCTGCCCCCGAAGCTGGCTCGTTGCACGTGGTTGCCTTTCAGCCGGTTCGTGCTGAACCGTACTAAAGGGGGGGCCTTTAGTGCTACATTTTAGCGCCGGTTACCAAACCGGCACTAAGGGCCTTACGAACCGTGCGAATTGCCCGTTCTGCACTAGTGTTGAGGATCGAAGGGAGAGGGAGACACCATCGCTGGCGGCCATCTAGGGTTACACACGGTGGGAGGTCGGTTTGCTCGTGTGAGGGGAGAGGTGACAGATAGAGAGGCTCCCGACTATGTAAAAAAGAAATAAGAAAAAAATTCGCGGGGAGAGAAAACCAGTAGGATAGGAGAAAAATCGGTGGGACAGATCGAGGGGATCCTATCGATCGATGGGAGGGGAGCGACGAACGAACGAACGACGTACGGACTGCTCCATTAGGAGTAGCTCTTACCCACACAACAAAGCTAGCACATGAACAACATGTAGAATGACTGGGCCACATTCCGTCATCTCATCTCCCTGTGAATGTGTTGCTTTCGCATCACCATGGAGCCTACTGTAAGGGCTTGACCAGTGCGGAATCACGCAAGAAGTCAAAAGTTCCAAGAGAAGGTAACCCCACCTCCGAGCCTCCATGTCCATCCTACACGCCGAACAGGTGCGCTGGAAGCCGGAGTTCGGTGGCGTCAAAGTCACCCCCACCCCTGTCCAGCTCCCGACTACTCCGGCAGGGAAAGCACGACACGGCGGCCACTCCATCTCAACAGCCTGGCCGCACGCATAGTCGCACAGTGGCAAGCACTCCATCAAGGGGCTTCTCGTGTTTCGAAATCGGAGCCCCATGGGCTTAATCCACTAATTAAGAAGTAGGAAATTGCATGATTAATTACTGCAAAACCGGGCTAAAACTATCCGTGTGATTCACAATCAATATACCCATTGTAAACGAGACACATACACCTGAATTTATGAGTAACAGTGGAAATTTTTTTTGGAGATAAGGCCAGAAGCAAAAAACACCAAAGAAATGTCACCAATATGTTCACGATACAGAATCCAATAAAGCTTTAAAAAATTGAATGCAATAAGAAGCCAACTGATGGTACCTAACCTTAAACCATTGAGTGTCGAATGCACCTAACTTTAGAGAAAGGAATCATACTAAATAATATGCACCTGTAATTTGCTCCCCCTCTTCCCATCACCAAACATCAAACCTAGGCGCACAGAAGTCTCAAAATTGACCTGAGAAAAACATACATCAAAGACATCTTGGTGGGTTGTTCTAATGCAAAACGATATGCAGGTGTGAGTTCAAGAAAGGGGGGGTTGTTCTTCGACATAGGCATCCGATCAATGCAAACAAGGAATAAGTAGAAACGAAAAACCAGACAACTGATAGAGTTAAGGTGAATTAGAAAGGGGGTTGAACCTCCTCAACCGCGCCTCCAACTTCACAGTGAATTGGAGTCATATATATGACGCAAGCAATTTTTATGTCAACCACACAAACAACAGATATGACTTGGATTAAGGATATTGACAACATTTCTGGCATAATTGGAAAAGGAAAAGGGTATGTTATATGAAAATTTCAGTAAAAAGGCATACTATGTACCTCAAACAACATGAAATAAGACTAGTATCTAAAGGAAAAAAAAAACAAAATGGTCAAGCAGTAGAACAAACAAAATATCACTAAATGTTGAAACGAAAATTCTAAGCCAAACCTGCAGAAAGTCAACAACAAGGAATGAGGTTATGGCTAGTCCCTCGTGAGATCAGTAGTATGTTGTGCCTTGACCATTTATAACGCAATGTCATGCTTATCAACATCCGTGACTACCATTATGCCTCTGGCTACGACCATCTTGTCACCCAGAACTGAGAAGGGTATATCTTGAATTCTTGATTGGGTAAAAGCTTGCAACTGAACCAGACAAGGCTGCGGAGGAAATAATAAGTATGCTGATCTAAAGTATGCATGGCACAGTAATTCGTGAAAAAACAGAAGCAAATATCATGTGATTTGGGTGTAAAAGAGTTTAATTTGCACCTTCCAGTTTGTTGACCAAACATGTGGCTTCGATTCCTGATCTCTCCTTGGCTGAAAGCATTAGCCCAAAACATCAAATCTAGCGCATATACCAACACAACTAAAGCTGGGATAATCCACGGGTGCACAACGAGATACATAGAGCAAGCGATTTACCTCGTCTTTCCTTTCCCTTTGATAATATCTTCCCCTGTTTGTCGCCAAAATATAAATTGCAGCCGAAGCACATGACCGAGCGAAGGCCTTAATTAACAGCGCTAGTGGCATGCTGGGAATGAAGACCTTAATTAAAAAAGAAATTCCCAGCGGTAGTGGCATGCTGGGAATGAAGACCTTAATTAACAGACTTACGTAGAAGTTCTTCAGCGAAGGTGCAGCTTCAAGGATAAAGAAAGTCCAATTCAAGTCACACTCAGCAAACACATTGTAGATATACACATCTCTAAGGCTACTGAATATACGTTTGAGCTGTTTAGGATCTTCCGGTTGAATCCATATCTGCAGCAAAAAATAATTATGGAGCATGAGACATGAAGCGATGCAATGTATATATATGCATTTGCATTGAAATGATAAATGGACAAGGCATAGACGCAGAGGGAATTGTAGCAGTAGAAAAATACCATCTGAGAGCAAAAATCCAGACACAAAGTCGAGAGGCTTCTTGTACTACTACTGGATAAACACTTGGTCAACGTGAATGGCTTCTGCCCAGACAGGGCAGCAGAGGCGAGGCTTACTTTTTCAAGTTGGGGAACAAAGCCACAACACACAGGTGTGGTTACATACACCCCACCAGGTATCAAAGAGCACTTGCTTCAGTTTAGGAAGAGTTACTAGATCAACCCGCACGCACTCAAGGCAAAATAATTCAAGTTTCTGGAGCTCTGAGCACGGGGCATCTATGCTGAGGACAGATTTCCGACCCAATTTGCAGCATCTCAAGTTAAGAAACTGAAGCTTATCACAAGCATTGAGGAGGTTGGGGACATCCGAGTCTCCAAATGCAAGGTTGTGGAGAGTTAGTCTTGTGAGCCATCTGAAGGCGACAGGGCAAGAGTGGAAGAGACATGAACCGCTGTCCAAACGAGACAAGTTGGGCATTGCTAGGTCTCGCAAGATGCGTTAATATCACAAACTCGAGGCATTCGGTCTCGCCGTTCTTGGCCACATCCCCGACGGCATGGCCAATAGAGCACGAGAAAGGTTTTGAAAGGTAAAAGGTACTCTCTCCGTTCAAAATTGAACTAAAACCACGACGAGTAATTTGGAACGGAGGGAGTAAGTCTCAGGCTCTTGATGGAACAGCTGCCGCATTCGCACGTGGACGATAGCAATCTCCTCGTCGTTTCTGTGTACGCCCCCATTATCTGACCCAGCGTGACGTAGCTAGCGTTCTGAATGTCAGATTCACCTATGAGCAGACAATAGAGCTGGTGAGGGAGGTGTCTCCATTGTTTGGAGAGCGATCCGGTCTGAATTGCACTGGGCATCTGAAGGAGTTCGAGGATTAGGATAAGGATGTCGCTAGGGAGCGCACTGATTCTGTCTTGGGCATCTTGGCTCTGCAAAACCAAAAGGAGAATATGTCTAGCAAGACAAAACGGACTAGAAGAAGAGAGGGGGTGGTGAATTTTTATTTACCATGATTTGATTGGATGCCGCAGCAGATCGATGTAACACAGCAGCCAGCTTAGGTCTGTTGTTGCACACAACTTAATGAAACGGCCAATCTTGCAGCCGGCCGGCCGGCCTTTGTTAAATGCTCCCTCCGTCCGCGAATAAATGTACATATACCTTTTGTCTTAAGTCAAAGTTTTCAAAATTTGACCAACTTTATAGAAAAGATAATGACATATATGATATCAAATTGGTATATTATGAAAATACATTTCAAACCGAATCTAGTGATACTAATTTAGTGCCATAAATGCTGCTATTTTCCCTATAAAGCTGACCAAAATTTTAAAACTTTAACTTAGGACAAAAGCTAGAATATACTTATTTGCGGACGGAGGGAGTATATAGGAGTAGTTTATATTGGTGTACACTTATTCATTAGAAGTACACTCCCCGACCCAACGGCGTACGGCACGATCGACATTGCCAGCGATCAACTCCGGCAATGTGGCTTGGATGCCAATTGTTGGTGTCTACCCTAAACCTTAGCCCTAGCTCTCCCTCTCTGCTGCTGTAGCTCGCTCTCGCTCGCCGCACTCGATCGACAAGAGGAGAAGGAAGACGATTAGGGGAAGCACACTGGACACAGGAGTTTTTCCGGCGCACGAACGCCGCCACCGCAACCACGGCTATTCCCTCGAGCTCAGACTCGACCCGCATCTGTTACAACGCATACAAGGGGGTCTTATACCCTGGGCCACGTCCGGGCACGCACCCACGCCCTAGTCCACATCGAGCGCCCGGTCCGGCCCGCTTTGCCCACGCCCGCGACATGCATGCACACGTCCAGGTCGCGGCGAGCCCGCCTTGGACCAGCTCCACGCACCCCCTAAAATCGCCAACAAAATGCGCACACACACACTCGTCTATGGTGTACACCTGCATGGCCACCCCGTGCACCACATACATGTTTGCTGCGGATCCGACGCACCCGACATGCCCAACGTGTGCGCGCCCATACACGCGCTGGACGTGTCCGACACGGCGTCGCGGCTTATTTGCCCAACACTTCACCCCCTAAGCCGTGGCTCAAAGGAGGCCGGTGTCTGCCATCAGCGCCCGCTCCGCCACTGCGCTGCCGTGTACATGAGCTGACCATCAGCCCGCTCGCCGCCCGCTTGTCCATGTCGTTGTAGCCGCTCGTCGAATGCCTTATGGCGACCAAGTGCCTCCTCGAACGCCATGGTGGAGACATCACAGAACTGCTCATTTCCGGCCACCGCCGTGTACAGGCGGTCCTGGACAGAATCAAGGAGCTTCTTCACCATCGCGGCGGCGTCCAGCGTCCAGCGTCGACCCGAGCCCCGCGAAGCGCGCCGCCATGCCACCGAGCTTGCCGGCGAACACATCCAACGCATTGGCCTCCGCCATGCGTAGCTGCTCAAACTCTCCCCGGAGAGTGCCCAGCCGCGCCGCCCGGACTCGGTCCGCGTCGACGAACCTCCTCTTCAAGCTAGCCCATATCTCCGCCGCCGTTTTCTTCGACGAGACCTGCAGCAAGATCTCCTCGGAGAGCGCCCCGAGCAAATACGCCCTCATCGGCTTGTCCTTCTTGGCGATGACCGCCACCGCCGCATCCTCTGCCAGAACGCATGCCTCCCATAGCCTCAAGGTTGGCCTCGACCTTGATTGCCCACACGGTGTAGTTCTCACCGGTGAGCACTGGGCACGGCACAGGTAGCGAGCTCCCCGACCCAACGGCGTACGTACGGCACGATCGACATCGCCGGCGATCAACTCCCACAATGTGGCTTTGTTGCCAATTGTTGGTGTCTACCCTAAACCCTAGCCCTAGCTCTCCCTCTCTGCTATTGTAGCTCGCCCTCGCTCACGCACTCGAAAGACAGGAGGAGAAGGAAGACGATCAGCAGAAGCACACTGGACACAGGAGTTTTCCCAGCGCACGAACGCCGCCGCCGCAACCACGACTATTCCCTCGAGCTCAAACCCGACCCGCATCGCATACAAGGGGGTCTTATGCCCTAGGCCATGTCCGGGCACGCACCCATGCCCAATCCATGTCGAGCTTTCGGTCCGGCCCACTCTGCCCGCGCCCGTGACATGCACGCACATGTCCGGGTCGCGGCGAACCCGCCTTGGACCAGCTCCACGCACCCCCTAAAATCGCCAACAAAACGCGCGCACACACTCGCCTACGGTGTACACCTACACGGCCACCCCGTGCACCACACGCACACGCTTGCTGCAGATCCGACGCGCCCGACACGCCCATACACGCGCTGGACGCGTCCGACACGACGCCGCGGCTTATTTGCCCAACAGTTTATTACTACAAAACAACTTATTGAGACGGCCGGTCTTGCGGCAGCTAGCTAGCTAGATATATACTTATTAATGGCGGTAGGAAATGATAGTTATATTGCTGGGATTATGCAACTGCTAATCGGATCTTATCTAATACACATGAACACTATTTGATTTGATGCGGAAATTAGTTGACAGTAGTGTTCATACCTCCATTTGGAGAGGCCATCACGGTGGAGGAAGTAGTCGGATGACAAACTGTAGCAGCGTAGCAGGTCACTCCGGCACCTCGCCGGAGCAAAGTCAGGCCTTCACGTCAACGTCCAGCGCACTCCCGATTGGATTTGGAGTAAATTTCGGAGGGCACTGTTATCCTAAATGATACAACGATCAATTAGGTGCAGGGATGCCCTCCTTTATATATAGCGTTGTATATGACGTGGGACCTAACCATAATCTTAATTAGCCCCCCAATCATAGGCGCAAATTGCTAATTACCGTTAATTAGTGTTGATCCCATAATTAACTATTGGGCCCACTTTAACTTATGGTAATTAACATATTAACCATTTAATCACTTAATTTTCTAACATTCTCCCACTTGATTGAATGGTTAATGTCATTAGTCCATACTTCAACAAAGGCATCACACCAAGATAATGTATTCGTAGCAATAGTATAATCATTACTGGAACCCCAAAATCTATAGCGTAAGACTTCATTTCGGAATGGATAATTATCTATGGTTGGGAGTTATGGGCATGCATCCATACTCCCTACTTATGGTCCTAATAGTTTGTTTCCTAATTAATCATTATGTGCACTTAGTAAGCGAAACAAACTTCCTTATTCCAAGTTCAAATATTGAGATCTCATCATTTAGTTACCCCAGTAGTTATAGGCTTTCCATTAGACCCATGCTAGCAATATGTTCTCGAAAGAGATTTGGTGGCAAGCCTTTAGTCAGGGGATCAGCAATCATCATTTTAGTATTTATATGCTGAATTTTAATTGTTTGATCTTGGACTCTATCTTTCACAACAAGGTACTTAAGGTCAATATGTTTGGAAGCACCACTTGACTTGTTGTTACTTGAAAGGAAAACTGCAGCTTGATTATCGCAGAATAATGTAAGTGGTTTATTTATGCTGTCTACCACTATAAGTCCGGGGACGAAGTTCATAAGCCATACGGCTTGCCCGGTAGCCTCAGAACATGCCACAAACTCTGATTGCCTAGTTGAAGATGCAGTAAGTGTTTGTTTGCAGCTTTTCCATGAAATTGCTCCCCCTACAAGTGTGAAGATATAGCCTGATGTGGATCTCTTAGTATCCTTACACCCTGCAAAATCAGCGTCTGAGTACCCCATAATTTCTAGGCTGTCAGTCTTTCTATATGTAAGCATATGATTTTTAGTCCCTTGCAGATAGCGCATTACTTTCTTGACAGCTTTCCAGTGATCTAAGCCTGGATTAGACTGATATCTGCCAAGCATTCCAGTTACATACGCTAAGTCGGGACGCGTACATACTTGAGCATACATGATGCTCCCAACAGCCGAGGCATAATGAATTGTCTTCATTTGATCAATCTCTAATTGATTCTTGGGACACTAAAATAGACCAGACTTATCACCTTTAACAATAGGTGCGGGAGTGGAAGAACAGTTATGCATGTTGTATCTTTTAAGGACTTTGTCCATATATGCCGTCTGGGACTGTCCTAATGTCCCTTTAGACCTGTCTCGGTGGATTTCTATGCCCAAAACATAAGAGGCATCCCCAAGATCTTTCATGTCAAAATTAGATGAAAGAAATCTTTTGGTCTCATATAACATGTCTAAATCACCGCTGGCTAGCAAGATATCATCCACATAAAGTACTAATATGATAAACTTGCTCCCACTGGTCTTAATGTATATGCAATAGTCCACTTCATTTTCCTTAAAATTAAATTTCCTTATAACCTCATCAAATTTAAGGTACCACTGTCTAGACGCTTGTCTTAGCCCATAGATAGATTTATTAAGTCGACATCCCATATGTTCCTTGCCTTCTACGACAAAACCTTCCGGTTGAGCCATATATACATTCTCATGCAAGTCACCATTAAGGAATGCGGTTTTAACATCCATCTGATGTAGCTCTAAATCATAATGAGCAACAAGAGCCATAACAATTCTTAGCGAATCTTTCTTCGAGACGGGAGAAAATGTGTTAACATAGTCTATGCCCTCTCTTTGTGTATAACCTTTTGTTGGGGAACGTAGTAATTTCAAAAAATTTCCTACGCACACGCAAGATCATGGTGATGCATAGCAACGAGAGAGGAGAGTGTTGTCTACGTACCCTCGTAGACCATTCGCGGAAGCGTTATATCAACGCGGTTGATGTAGTCGTACGTCTTCACGTCCGACCGATCCAAGTACCGAAAGCACGGCACCTCCGAGTTCTGCACACGTTCGGCTCGGTGACGTCCTCGCCTTCTCGATCCAGCAAGAAGGGCGAAGTAGTAGATGATTTCCGTCAGCACGACGGCGTGGTGACGGTGTTGGTGAAGAACAATCTCCGCAGGGCTTCGCCTAAGCACTACGAAAACTATGACAGAGGATAAACTAGAGGAGACAGGGTTGCCGGCACACGGCTTGGTATTTCTTGATGTGTCTTTGGTGCTAGCCCTGCCCCTCTATTTATATCTTGAGCCCTGGGGTCGAAACTTGGAGTAAAAGCCTCCACAAAGTCGGTTTCACCCGAAAGGCAAGAGTCCTTCTCGGACTCCAGGGCCAGACGCCAGGGTTCCCGGCGTCTGGACCCAGACGCCAGGGACCCTGGCGTCTGGCCCCTGGACTCCGCAAAACTTCCTTTTGCGCTTTCCAAAAACCTTATGGGCTTTCCCCTTTGGCCAAAATAAAGTGTTCCCGTACCCAAACATTTCGGGAAACATCCGGAACCCCTTCCGGTGACCAAACACTATTATCATATATATCAAACTTTATCTCCGGACCATTCCAGAGTTCCTCGTCATGTCCGTGATCTCATCTCGGACTTCGAACAACATTCGGTCACCAACATACATAACTCACATAGTACTATATCGTCAACGAACGTTAAGCGTGCGGACCCTACGGGTTCGAGAACTATGTAGACATGACCGAGACACCTCTCTGATCAATAACCAATAGCGGGACCTGGATGCCCATATTGGCTCCTACATATTCTATGAAGATCTTTATCGGTCAGACCGCATAACAACATACGTTGTTCCCTTTGTCATCGGTATGTTACTTGCCCGAGATTCGATCGTCGGTATCCAATACCTAGTTCAATCTCGTTACCGGCAAGTCTCTTTACTCGTTCTGTAATGCATCATCCCGCAACTAACTCATTAGTTGCAATGCTTGCAAGGCTTAGGTGATGTGCATTACCGAGAGGGCCCAGAGATACCTCTCCGACAATCGGAGTGACAAATCCTAATCTCGAAATACGCCAACCCAACATCTACCTTTGGAGACACCTGTAGAGCACCTTTATAATCACCCATTTACGTTGTGACGTTTGATAGCACACAAAGTGTTCCTCCGGTAAATGGGAGTTGCATAATCTCATAGTCATAGGAACATGTATAAGTCATGAAGAAAGCAATAGCACATACTAAACGATCGGGTGCTAAGCTAATGAAATGGGTCATGTCAATCAGATCATTCACCTAATGATGTGATCTCGTTAATCAAATAACAACTCTTTGTTTATGGTTAGGAAACATACTTTGATTAACGAGCTAGTCAAGTAGAGGCATACTAGTGACACTCTGTTTGTCTATGTATTCACACATGTATTATGTTTCTGGTTAATACAATTCTAGCATGAATAATAAACATTTATCATGATATAAGGAAATAAATAATAACTTTATTATTCCCTCTAGGGCATATTTCCTTCAGTCTCCCACTTGCACTAGAGTCAATAATCTAGATTACACAGTAATGATTCTAACACCCATGGAACCTTGGTGCTGATCATGTTTTGCTCGTGGAAGAGGCTTAGTCAACGGGTCTGCAACATTCAGTGTATCTTGCAAATCTCTATGTCTCCCACCTGGACTAAATCCCGGATGGAATTGAAGCGTCTCTTGATGTGCTTGGTTCTCTTGTGAAATCTGGATTCCTTTGCCAAGGCAATTGCACCAGTATTGTCACAAAAGATTTTCATTGGACCCGATGCACTAGGTATGACACCTAGATCGGATATGAACTCCTTCATCCAGACTCCTTCATTTGCTGCTTCCGAAGCAGCTATGTACTCCGCTTCACATGTAGATCCCGCCACTACGCTTTGTTTAGAACTGCACCAACTGACAGCTCCACCGTTTAATGTAAACACATATCCGGTTTGCGATTTAGAATCATCCGGATCAGTGTCAAAGCTTGCATCAACGTAACCATTTACAATGAGCTCTTTGTCACCTCCATATACGAGAAACATATCCTTAGTCCTTTTCAGGTATTTCAGGATGTTCTTGACCGCTGTCCAGTGATCCACTCCTGGATTACTTTGGTACCTCCCTGCTAGACTTATAGCAAGGCACACATCAGGTCTGGTACACAGCATTGCATACATGATAGAGCCTATGGATGAAGCATAGGGAACATCTTTCATTTTCTCTCTATCTTCTGCAGTGGTCGGGCATTGAGTCTGACTCAACTTCACACCTTGTAACACAGGCAAGAACCCTTTCTTTGCTTGATCCATTTTGAACTTCTTCAAAATCTTGTCAAGGTATGTGCTTTGTGAAAGTCCAATTAAGCGTCTTGATCTATCTCTATAGATCTTTATGCCTAATATGTAAGCAGCTTCACCGAGATCTTTCATTGAAAAACTCTTATTCAAGTATCCCTTAATGCTATCCAGAAATTCTATATCATTTCCAATCAGTAATATGTCATCCACATATAATATCAGAAATGCTACAGAGCTCCCACTCACTTTCTTGTAAATACAGGCTTCTCCGAAAGTCTGTATAAAACCAAATGCTTTGATCACACTATCAAAGCGCTTATTCTAACTCCAAGAGGCTTGCACCAGTCCATAAATGGATCGCTGGAGCTTGCACACTTTGTTAGCTCCCTTTGGATCTAAAAAACCTTCCGGTTGCATCATATACAACTCTTCTTCCAGAAATCCATTTAGGAATGCAGTTTTGACATCCATCTGCCAAATTTCATAATCATAAAATGCGGCAATTGCTAGCATGATTCGGACAGACTTAAGCATCGCTACGGGTGAGAAGGTCTCATCGTAGTCAACCCCTTGAACTTGTCGAAAACCTTTTGCAACAAGTCGAGCTTTGTAGACAGTAATATTACCGTCAGCGTCAGTCTTCTTCTTGAAGATCCATTTATTCTCAATTGCTTGCCGATCATCGGGCAAGTCAACCAAAGTCCATACTTTGTTCTCATACATGGATCCCATCTCAGATTTCATGGCTTCAAGCCATTTTGCGGAATCTGGGCTCACCATCACTTCTTCATAGTTCGTAGGTTCATCATGATCTAGCAGCATGATTTCCAGAACAGGATTACCGTACCACTCTGACGCGGATCTCACTCTGGTTGATCTACGAGGTTCAGTAGTATCTTGTCCTGAAGTTTCATGATCATTATCATTAGCTTCCTCACTTATTGGTGTAGGTGTCGCAGAAACAGTTTTCTGTGATGTACTACTTTCCAATAAGGGAGCAGGTACAGTTACCTCGTCAAGTTCTACTTTCCTCCCACTCACTTCTTTCGAGAGAAACTCCTTCTCTAGAAAGGATCCATTCTTAGCAACGAATGTCTTGCCTTCGGATCTGTGATAGAAGGTGTACCCAACAGTCTCCTTTGGGTATCCTATGAAGACACATTTCTCCGATTTGGGTTCGAGCTTATCAGGTTGAAGCTTTTTCACATAAGCATCACAGCCCCAAACTTTAAGAAACGACAACTTTGGTTTCTTGCCAAACCATAGTTCATAAGGCGTCGTCTCAACGGATTTTGATGGTGCCCTATTTAACGTGAATGCGGCCGTCTCTAAAGCGTATCCCCAAAACGATAGCGGTAAATCAGTAAGAGACATCATAGATCGCACCATATCTAGTAAAGTACGATTACGACGTTCGGACACACCATTACGCTGTGGTGTTCCGGGTGGCGTGAGTTGCGAAACTATTCCGCATTGTTTCAAATGTACACCAAACTCGTAACTCAAATATTCTCCTCCACGATCAGATCGTAGAAATTTTATTTTCTTGTTACGATGATTTTCAACTTCACTCTGAAATTCTTTGAACTTTTCAAATGTTTCAGACTTGTGTTTCATTAAGTAGATATACCCATATCTGCTTAAGTCATCTGTGAAGGTGAGAAAATAACGATATCCGCCACGAGCCTCAATATTCATCGGACCACATACATCGGTATGTATGATTTCCAACAAATCTGTTGCTCTCTCCATAGTACCAAAGAACGGTGTTTTAGTCATCTTGCCCATGAGGCACGGTTCGCAAGTACCAAGTGATTCATAATCAAGTGGTTCCAAAAGTCCATCAGTATGGAGTTTCTTCATGCGTTTTATACCGATATGACCTAAATGGCAGTGCCACAAATAAGTTGCACTATCATTATCAACTTTGCATCTTTTGGCTTCAACATTATGAATATGTGTGTTACTACTATCGAGATTCATCAAAAATAGACCACTCTTCAAAGGTGCATGACCATAAAAGATATTACTCATATAAATAGAACAACCATTATTCTCTGATTTAAATGAATAACCGTCTCGCATTAAACAAGATCCAGATATAATGTTCATGCTCAACGCTGGCACCAAATAACAATTATTTAGGTCTAATATTAATCCCGAAGGTAGATGTAGAGGTAGCGTGCCGACCGCGATCACATCGACTTTGGAACCGTTTCCCACGCGCATCGTCACCTCGTCCTTTGCCAGTGTTCGCTTAATCCGTAGTCCCTGTATCGAGTTGCGAATATTAGCAACAGAACCAGTATCAAATACCCAGGTGCTACTGCGAGCTCTAGTAAGGTACACATCAATAACATGTATATCACATATAACTTTGTTCACCTTGCCATCCTTCTTATCCGCCAAATACTTGGGGCAGTTCCGCTTCCAGTGACCAGTCCACTTGCAGTAGAAGCACTCAGTTTCAGGCTTAGGTCCAGACTTGGGTTTCTTCTCCTGAGCAGCAACTTGCTTGCCGTTCTTCTTGAAGTTCCCCTTCTTCCTCCCTTTGCCCTTTTTCTTGAAACTAGTGGTCTTGTTGACCATCAACACTTGATGTTCCTTCTTGATTTCTACCTCCGCAGCTTTCAGCATTGCGAAGAGCTCGGGAATAGTCTTATTCATCCCTTGCATATTATAGTTCATCACGAAGCTCTTGTAGCTTGGTGGCAGTGATTGGAGAATTCTGTCAATGACGCAATCATCTGGAAGATTAACTCCCATCTGAATCAAGTGATTATTATACCCAGACATTTTGAGTATATGCTCACTGACAGAACTGTTCTCCTCCATCTTGCAGCTATAGAACTTATTGGAGACTTCATATCTCTCAATCCGAGCATTTGCTTGAAATATTAACTTCAACTCCTGGAACATCTCATATGCTCCATGACGTTCAAAACGTCGTTGAAGTCCCGATTCTAAGCCGTAAAGCATGGCACACTGAACTATCGAGTAGTCATCAGCTTTGCTCTGCCAGACGTTCATAACATCTGGTGTTGCTCCAGCAGCAGGCCTGGCACCCAGCGGTGCTTCCAGGGCGTAATTCTTCTGTGCAGCAATGAGGATAATCCTCAAGTTACGGACCCAGTCCGTGTAATTGCTACCATCATCTTTCAACTTTGCTTTCTCAAGGAACGCATTAAAATTCAACGGAACAACAGCACAGGCCATCTATCTACAATCAAACATACATAAGCAAGATACTATCAGGTACTAAGTTCATGATAAATTTAAGTTCAATTAATCAAATTACTTAAAGAACTCCCACTTAGATAGACATCCCTCTAATCCTCTAAGTGATCACGTGATCCAAATCAACTAAAGCATAACCGATCATCACGTGAAATGGATTAGTTTTCAATGGTGAACATCATTATGTTGATCATATCTACTATATGATTCACGCTCGACCTTTCGGTCTCCGTGTTCCGAGGCCATATCTGCATATGCTAGGCTCGTCAAGTTTAACCTGAGTATTCTGCGTGTGCAAAACTGGCTTGCACCCGTTGTAGATGGACGTAGAGCTTATCACACCCGATCATCACGTGGTGTCTGGGCACGACGAACTTTGGCAATGGTGCATACTCAGGGAGAACACTTCTTGATAATGCTACCGTCAATCAAAGCAAGATAAGATGCATAAAAGATAAACATCACATGCAATCAATATAAGTGATATGATATGACCATCATCATCTTGTGCTTGTGATCTCCATCTCCGAAGCACCGTCATGATCACCATCGTCACCGGCGCGACACCTTGATCTCCATCGTAGCATCGTTGTCGTCTTGCCAATATTATGCTTCCACGACTATCGCTACCGCTTAGTGATAAAGTAAAGCATTACAGCGCGATTGCATTGCATACAATAAAGCGACAACCATATGGCTCCTGCTAGTTGCCGATAACTCAGTTACAAAACATGATCATCTCATACAATAAAATCAGCATCATGTCTTGACCATATCACATCACAACATGCCCTGCAAAAACAAGTTAGACGTCCTGTACTTTGTTTGTTGCAAGTTTTACGTGGCTGCTACGGGCTTAAGCAAGAACCAATCTCACCTACGCATCAAAACCACAACGATAGTTTGTCAAGTTGATGCCGTTTTAACCTTCGCAAGGACCGGGCGTAGCCACACTCGGTTCAACTAAAGTTGGAGAAACAGTCACCCGCAAGCCACCTTTGTGCAAAGCACGTCGGGAGAACCGGTCTCGCGTAAGCGTACGCGTAATGCCGGTCCGGGCCGCTTCATCCAACAATACCGCCGAACCAAAGTATGACATGCTGGTAGGCAGTATGACTTATATCGCCCACAACTCACTTGTGTTCTACTCGTGCAAATAACATCAAACCATAAAACCTAGGCTCGGATGCCACTGTTGGGGAACGTAGTAATTTCAAAAAATTTCCTACGCACACACAAGATCATGGTAATGCATAGCAACGAGAGAGGAGAGTGTTGTCTACGTACCCTCGTAGACCGTTCGCGGAAGCGTTATATCAACGCGGTTGATGTAGTCGTACGTCTTCACGTCCGACCGATCCAAGTACCGAAAGCACGGCACCTCCGAGTTCTGCACACGTTCGGCTCGGTGACGTCCTCGCCTTCTCGATCCAGCAAGAGGGGCGAAGTAGTAGATGAGTTCCGGCAGCACGACGGCGTGGTGACGGTGTTGGTGAAGAACAATCTCCGCAGGGCTTCGCCTAGGCCCTACGAAAACTATGACAGAGGATAAACTAGAGGAGACAGGGTTGCTGGCACACGGCTTGGTGTTTCTTGATGTGTCTTTGGTGCTAGCCCTGCCCCTCTATTTATATATTGAGCCCTGGGGTCGAAACTTGGAGTAAAAGCCTCCACAAAGTCGGTTTCACCCGAAAGGCAAGAGTCCTTCTCGGACTCCAGGGCCAGACGCCAGGGTTCCCGGCGTCTGGCCCCTGGACTCCACAAAACTTCCTTTTGCGCTTTCCAAAAACCTTGTGGGCTTTCCCCTTTGGCCCAAATAAAGTGTTCTCGTACCCAAACATTTCGAGAAACATCCGGAACCCCTTCCGGTGATTTCCGGAACCCTTCCGGTGACCAAACACTATTATCATATATA
This sequence comes from Triticum urartu, assembly GCF_003073215.2. Taxonomy (NCBI): domain Eukaryota; kingdom Viridiplantae; phylum Streptophyta; class Magnoliopsida; order Poales; family Poaceae; genus Triticum; species Triticum urartu. Next base: position 16,515,259 of record NC_053022.1, on the reverse strand, counting down.
TCAAACTTTATCTCCGGACCATTCCGGAGTTCCTCGTCATGTCCGTGATCTCATCTCGGACTCCGAACAACATTCGGTCACCAACATACATAACTCACATAGTACTATATCGTCAACGAATGTTAAGCGTGCGGACCCTACAGGTTCGAGAACTATGTAGACATGACCGAGACACCTCTCTGATCAATAACCAATAGCGGGACCTGGATGCCCATATTGGCTCCTACATATTCTACGAAGATCTTTATCGGTCAGACCGCATAAAAACATACGTTGTTCCCTTTGTCATCGGTATGTTACTTGCCCGAGATTCGATCGTCGGTATCCAATACCTAGTTCAATCTCGTTACCGGCAAGTCTCTTTACTCGTTCTGTAATGCATCATCCCGCAACTAACTCATTAGTTGCAATGCTTGCAAGGCTTATGTGATGTGCATTACCAAGAGGGCCCAGAGATACCTCTCCGACAATCGGAGTGACAAATCCTAATCTCGAAATACGCCAACCCAACATCTACATTTGGAGACACCTGTAGAGCACCTTTATAATCACCCATTTACGTTATGACGTTTGATAGCACACAAAGTGTTCCTCCGGCAAACGGGAGTTGCATAATCTCATAGTCATAGGAACATGTATAAGTCATGAAGAAAGCAATAGCAACATACTAAACGATCGGGTGCTAAGCTAATGAAATGGGTCATGTCAATCAGATCATTCACCTAATGATGTGATCTCATTAATCAAATAACAACTCTTTGTTTATGGTTAGGAAACATAACCATCTTTGATTAACGAGCTAGTCAAGTAGAGGCATACTAGTGACACTCTGTTTGTCTATGTATTCACACATGTATTATGTTTCCGGTTAATACAATTCTAGCATGAATAATAAACATTTATCATGATATAAGGAAATAAATAATAACTTTATTATTGCCTCTAGGGCATATTTCCTTCACCTTTAGCGACAAGTCTTGCTTTGAATCGTTCGACATTTCCTTTAGAGTCATGCTTAGTTTTGTAGACCCACTTACAGCCCACCTTTTTGACTCCCTCGGGAATTTCTACTAAATCCCAAACATCATTAATACTCATTGACTTAATTTCATCATTCATGGCCTCAAGCCACTTAGATGAGTGTCCGCTTGTCATGGCTTCCTCAAAGGAGGTGGGATCATTTGCCTTTCTAATGTCATTTCCATCTTCGGTCATGTAAACAACATATTCATCTGTATTAATGGCAGCTCTTCTATCCCGCTGTGATCTCTGTAAAGGTTCATTAGATATCACAGAAGACTGAATGATGTGAGGCTCATTATTAGGTGATGCACCAATAAACCCAGAATGATTAACTGGAGGTGTTGCGCTTGAAGACGAAGGAAAAACAGACTCTGGGATCATCGGTAATGGTATGTCAGTCCGATTTTCCTCAAGTGTGATTTTTCTTGTCTCGGAGCTCCCACTGACATTAACATTCTCTAAAAATTTAGCATGCCTCGTTTCGACAAATTTAGTGGTACGTGTTGGACAATAGAAACGGAAGCCTTTGGATGTTGCAGGATATCCAATAAAATCGCAACTGACGGTTTTAGGATCTAATTTTCCAATGTGTGGATTAAAAATCTTAGCTTCAGAAGGACAACCCCACACATGCAAATAATTTAATCTTGGTTTCTTCCCGGTCCACAATTCATAAGGTGTCTTGGGTACTGATTTACTAGGAACCCGATTAAGTATATGCACGGCTGTCTTTAATACTTCCATCCAAAAATTAACCGGTAAACTGGAGTTGGAAACCATGCTCCATACCATATCCATAAGTGTACGGTTGCGTCTTTCAGCGACTCCATTTTGTTGAGGTTCACCCGGCATTGAGTATTGGGCGATTATTCCATTTTCTTGAAGAAATAGAGCAAAGGGACCGGGAATTTGTCCATAAGGAGCATGTCTCCCATAATATTCTCCGCCTCGATCTGATCGCACTATTTAATCTTCAAATTATGCTGATTTTCTACTTCAGCTTTGTAGATTTTAAATTTATCGAGTGCTTCAGATCGTTCGCGAATAGGAAAATTGTATCCGTAACGAGAATAATCATCGGTGAAAGTAATTAAGGAGTCATATCCATCAGCAGAAGTAATAGGAAATGGATCACAAATGTCAGTGTGGATTAATTCCAAAACCCCACTACTACGAATTGCTCCTTTCTTAATTTGTTTTACGAATTTTCCCTTAATACAATCGATGCAGTGATCTAAATCCGAGAGGTCTAAGGGGTGAAGTATCTCTTCTTTAATGAGACGCTCCATTCTCCCCTTCGAAATATGGCCTAAACGACAATGCCATAATTTCGACGAAGTCTCATGCTTATTTATTACATCACAAATATTCAAAGATTCAGAGGAGTCGTTCAAAAGGAGTCTATAGAGTTTGTCATGGCGAATGCCATGACCAATATCATCATGACCAAACTTAATAACACATCGTTTGTTCCCAAAATAAGTCTCAAAACCATCATCATCTAATAGAGAAACAGAAATAAGGTTCCTCCTCATGGTAGGAACATAAATAGCATTATTAAGAAGGAGGGTGAAGCCATCTTTTAGCACTAACGGGAGAGTCCCGGCAGCTTCAACATTAGCCTCCTGTCCATTTGCAACTCTAAGAGTTCGCTCCCCCCTTTGAAGCGTCCTCACGGTAAGGAATCCCTGCAATGAGTTAGAAATGTGCACGGTGGCACCTGAGTCAACCCACCAAGTATTAGGGGAAAATCAATGTAAAGGGATTCATCAACCATGGAAATTGTGTCCATACCCATCTTTATAAGCCATGCCTTAAAGCCATCACAATCCTTCTGCTTATGTCCGTCATGTTTGCAAAACTTGTAATAAAGCTTCTTAGGTGCAGAAGGCTCATTAGCAACAGGCTTTGACCTTTTGGCCCCAGACTTGTTTGATTCGGCCTTATGTGAAGGACCTAATTTTTTCTGAGTCTTATTTTCACCATTAAACTTTCTCTTCCCTGAGTTCATGGAAGTAAGATGAGCGTAATCTTTTCTCTCAATCTTAAGTCGCTCCTCTTCTTGGACGCACATAGCCGTGAGCTCACCCATGGTCCACTTCTCCTTCTATGTGTTATAGTTGATCTTGAATGGACCAAACTCCACAGGAAGGGAGGTCATAATGAAATGAACCAAGAAGCCCTCAGAAATCTCCATGTCCATGCCCTTTAATTTTGCGGCCATATCGTTCGTAGTCATGATATGTTCTCTCACACCGCTTGCACCATCATACTTAGCGGTGAGCATTTTCATGATCAGTGTACTGGCATAGACTTTTGTGGAGCCTTTAAATTGTTCCTCCACCGATGCCAGATAAGTCTTAGCACATTCGGAATCGGGGATAGCTCCCCTAATCCCAAGAGTAATTGTGCTTTTCATGATCATGAGGGACAATCGATTGGAGCGCTCCCACTTCTCCTTGTTAGCCTCATAAACCTTAGTTCTCTCAGCAAGGTTTTCATCATCAGAGGACAAGGGAACTGGAGCCTTCTCCCTAAGTGCGTAGTCAAGATCCATGACCCCAATGTTAATGGAAATCTGCTCCTTCCATGTAGGAAAGTTAGTCCCATTGAGGTGCTCAATTGAGTTTAGGAGGCCAGAAATAAGTGATGGGTTCAAAGCTGAATAAAACATAAATAACATGGATATTAAAATTACGAATTATGAAAATATCCATATTAAAAAAAACATTGCATGATATCAATCCTACGTTGGTCTGATTAACATCATGACAAATTTAATAAAATCCTAATTCGCAATACCGTTGGGCAATAACGAAAAAAAGGACCTAATCATATAATAACATCATCGGGAATTAACCGTAATATTCATGATCACAAACAAAGTTGGTCAGTATGTAATCATGCATTACTAAAATTAATCATGGCAATTATCCCGAATATTATTGCAGTGTTAAACCAAAATTTCACGTTGGTTCTATCTTAATTTAACACAATTATGCCAAAAAAATCTACCGATTACACAAAGAATCAACTGTATGTAGATAATTAGCACTTATATGTGTACTGCATACAGTGAGTTAATGTCAAATCTGCACGTACTAATAAAATGCTGCTGTATGTTACTTGCCATCACGTAGTTAGCCGAACAAAAGAAAAGAAAAAATGCTGTACGGCCCACTAACTCGTACTAGCCCAAAGTCATTGGAACTGGCCAGTTACGAGCATGCGGGTAAATCCCTAATCGAGTTAGCTTCCTACTGCGCCGCCGCCGTTCATGAGAAAACCAGATCGGATAAGCAGAGTGAGTTAGCTCTGCGAGGCGCGCGGCGGCGGCGGGAGCGCCACCTTGAGGCGCGTGGCAGCGGCAGCACGGCCTGAGGCGCACGGCGGCGCGGCGCAAGCACAGCCGGATGTGCTCGTCTACAGCAGCATCACCCTGAGGCGGACGGCGGCTATGACACCACTGCTGATGTGCGCGGCCGAGGCCTCCTTACGTGAATTTTCAGGCAAGTTTTATGACACAGATTGATCTACTACCAGTTTTTTCTCAAATAGATTCATGTGATTAGATCCAACCGGCTACTGATACCAAATGATAATTATATTGCTGGGATTATGCAATTGCTAATCGGATTTTATCTAATACACATGAACACTATTTGATTTGATGCGGAAATTAGTTGACAGTAGTGTTCATACCTCTGTTTGCAGAGGCCATCACAGTGGAGGAAGTAGTCGGATGACGAACTGTAGCAGCGTAGCAGGTCACTCTGGCACCTCGCCGGAGCAAAGTCAGGCCTTCACGTCAACGTCCAGCGCACTCCTGATTGGATTTGGAGTAAATTTCGGAGGGCACTGTTATCCTGAACGATATAACAATCAATTAGGTGCAGTGATGCCCTCCTTTATATATAGCGTTGTATATGACGTGGGACCTAACCATAATCTTAATTAACCCCCCAATCACAGGCGCAATTACTAATTACCGTTAATTAGTGTTAACCCCGTAATTAACTATTGGGCCCACTTTACCTTATGGTAACTAACATATTAACCATTTAATCACTTAATTTTTTAACAGGAAAGACACATCGAGATGAGGCAGAGTCGGAGAAGATCATCACAATCCTTCTCCGCCACGGATTCCATCCCATTGTTAGGCATGGTCGGATAGATCCGATCATGGACGGCAAGATGCTCCTACTTTGGACGAAACCGGCCTTGCAGCTGCTACTATCTAAGAGCATCTCTGGCCAATTCCTTAAAAGGTTACAAAGGAGTACATCGATCTAATGATAGCGAGAAATCTGATAGATGTTCGTGTACTCCTTGTTATAGTAGAGACTAGAAATGAGACTAAAGGCGATGCAATCTCGAATTCGAAACCGAAGAAGAAAAAAGTGTGCAAACTCTAGAAACAATTTGAATGAGAATCAGCAATTTCAAAATAACAATATAGAGAAAATATTAATCTAATTAGTGGGAGAAGTTATGAAAAGTTGGATTTGTCTAGTTGTGATTCTTGTTTTCTTTGATTCAGTTCTCTTAGCAAAGAATTGGTGAATTATAGACTCCAATGTATGAAGATGGTGTTCAATAAAATAAAGAAGTATTGCAATTTGTTTTCATGGCCGAAAATGATTTAGATTTGACAAAAAAATAAATTAATCCTTTAAATATAGGAGATCGGCTAGGTCCGGCCAAAACATAGAGTAAAAATACTCCACTAAGTTTTAATCGACTGGATACTCCTCTATTTTTTTAGGGATCTAGCCAATCCCCTATAAACCTATAGAGCAGTAAAATGTCGGGTGTACTCCTTTAAATCATACCTAGCCAAAGTCCTAAGTTGACTAAAGCAGTAAAATTTGGGTCATGGCGCCTAAATATACTCATCCCCCATACCTGTCATTTTAAAAAATGTTTATAAAATATATTTTTAAAAAGTGTTAGCATAATTCAAAGAAAAATGTACATAACATTTAAACAAATGTTTCACGAGTTTCAAATATTTTTTCTAACATTTTCCAAAAAATGTTTCATACCATTAAAAATGTATGTGACGTTTTCAAGAAAAATTCAGGCAATTCAAAAAAATGTTTGTAATATTTTAAAATGTTTATATAATGTAAAGCAATGTTCCCATAGACTAAAACAGCATTATTTCTGTTAAAATGTACAACTTGTATTCTCAAAAAAAATGTAAAACTTGTATTTTTAAGAAAAATGTTCATGTGTATTCAAAACAGTGTTCAAAACATGTATTTAGAAAATATACCTCATGCATTTGGAAGATGTCTAAAGTGTATCATAAAAATGTTGTGTCCTCTTAAACTGGACACTGTGTTATAAAAAAAGACATGTATGAAAAAACCGATAAAGAAACAAAAAGAAAAGGCAAGAAAACAAAGAAACATAAGAAAGAAATAATCAAAAGAAAAGTATAACAAAGAAATAAATAAAAACGAAATAACCAATGAGAAAAGAAAGAAAACAAAGCAAAATGAAGAAAAAGGAAACCAAACAAAACCGGTGAAAAAAATAAAAAGTTCAAAAAATAAAAGAAAACCATAGAAAACCGGACCTACATGGACCTACAACAAAGAAAAATAAAAACAATTTAGAAAAAAATAACCCTAAGAAAAAAATAAAGAAAAATCAAGGAAATCCGTACAAGAAGCGAACGAACCTAGCTACTGGGCCGGCACGTTAGAAGTTGCCCGTAGACGATTCCTTTTAGAAATCGGTAAATCATGTATTTAATGCGCCGCATAGGAGCTCCTTATGGGCCTTATTAGTGTGTTGAAGAACTCTGGGCCTGATTTGTTGAGGCAGTGTTCATGGTACGTGTCGTGTGATAAATAAATGTGCAACTCTCAGATCATGTATATCTAAGAGAGTTATCCTCGTTATCTTATTTATCCCAACATGTAAGGATGTCACCTCATCATATAATTATAAATTAGATAAGGCCCACATCAACATGCAATCATGCATGGAAAACTCCACCCCGACAATCAACCATGCATGGAAACTTTTTGCCACTCAATTATTCTATTTATATTTAATAAATATTTTACTAATATACATAATCAAATATAATAAGTAATATGTATTTTAATTTTGGTTCTTATATTATCAATCCAAATTTTCATCAATCAATTCCCACAGCATCGCACGAGGGATCCATTGGTTATCACTAGAATTTACGAACATAATACTACAAGAGCTTAATAATGATATTAGTGGAGATGGAGATTTGTGCAACAACATGCCCGTTCAACTAGTCAATATAAAAGTTGCAAGTAAAAAAGGAAAGGCATAAAAGATACTTCCTCCATTCAAAATTAAGATATACAGACTGAAATGAGTGAACAAACATACTAAAGCATATCTATATACATTCGATTCAGAAAAAAACTAGAACACCTTATATTTGTGAACGGATGTAGTAACATTTAAGTCCCATATCCGTATGCCTTGGTAGGGTTTTTTCCTTTGTGGAAATACCATGGTAGATTATTTATTGCACTGGTATGACCAATCATCAATTCCGTTTGTCCAGCAAATTAACTGACAAAACCAGTACAAAGAATTCGTGTGCTGGATTATTTGCTAATGGCTCAAATGGTATTCTCAAAAGAAAATCATCAGGAGACGGCCTTTGCATTCATGTGTTACATTATTTGCTACTCCCTACCCTCCAGGCATGCCCTGATGTCTTGTTGTCACCTCGTAGGTCGGTTGGAGCACCTGTTTCACCGCAAGAAAGATAATTTTTGGAGAAAAATTCCATCAAAAGTTTAGGCCAATCGAAATTACGGATCTCCGGGAATATAAGAAATGGTGAAGGGCTCTGAAAACAGACGCGGAAACACAGAGAGAGATCCAATCTAGGGGCGGGCTCCCGCCCCCCGCCCCTCGGACCAGAGGGGGAATCCTTCTCCCGTCTAGGGGAAGGCCATGCAAGAAGAAGGAAGGGGCTCTCTCCCTCGGTGGCGCCGGAGCGCCCGTAGGGGGAACCATCATGGCGGCGATCTACTCCAACAACTTCGCCGTCTTCCTCAACACTAGGGGTGGACTAACGAGCAGCTCGGCTCGTTAAGCTCGTACTTGTTAAGCTCGTGCTCGTTAAGGCTCGGCTCATTAAGCTCGTTAAGATTAACGATCAGAAAACCCTGCTCAGCTCGGCTCGTTTGAAGCTCGTTAAACTCGTGAGCGCTCGCGAGCGCTCGTTAAAAGATTATAATGTGTTATGATATACATGATGAATGTGTAGGTGTAGTTTTCAAGACGAAATATGATGGCTATAAAAAGAAATGCAGTAGCTTGTTGTCTCGTATGTCGATTAGATTTAATAGATGGGCTGAGGTGCTATAAAAGTTTGTCACGTAAAATGAAAATATGTGTTGTGTTGTTACTAACGAGCTTAACGAGCTACTCGTGAAACTCGTTAGCTCGCTCGTTAAGCTCGTTAAGCTTAATGAGCTGAAATCAATGATTGGCTCTGTTCATTAAGAAGCGAGCTACGAGCTTAACGAGCCGAACTATCGAGCGCTCATTAAGCTCGCGAGTTACGAGCTTTTGGTCCAGCCCTACTCAACACATTCATCACCTTCCCTCATCTCTATTGTCAGCGGTCCACTCTCCCGCATCCCGTTGTACCCCCTACTTGAACATGGTGTTTTATACTATATATTATTATCTAACGATGTGTAACCATCCTCTGATGTTTGAATATACTCTTTTTGTCCTCTGGGTTGGTTGATGATCTTGATTGCTTTGAGTTGCATGTCTTATTTTGGTGTTGTCTTATGGTGCCCTCCGTATCGTGCAAGGGTATGTGATTACCGTTATAGGGTGTTGCAATATGTTCATGATTCGTTTATAGTGGGTTGCGGGGGTGACAACGGCCTAAACCCGACTAAGGGGATTGCTGCGTATAAGAGTAAAGAGGACTTTACACTTAAGGCTATGGTTGGGTTTTATCTTAATGATTTTTAATAGTTACTGATGATTGCTAGAGTTCCAACTATAAGTGCACTTGAGCTCATGGCTCTCCCTCGTATAAAATTGAAATAATGATTACCGATCTTATTATCAATCGCCCAGGACAATTTCACAAATTCTACCATCTAACTTTTATTTTCATATTCTCTATTATCATGCAAACCTATTCCATTACACCTACAAAGTATTTCTAGCTTTATTCTTGCATAGTAGTTTTATTCTTATTATAGGTAAAGCAAATATTAGTCTGCGTAGAGTTATATAGATGGTCGATAGAAATTGAAGAAAATATAAATTCTCTACCTTTAAATCCTCATTAGGTTCGACATTCTTACTTATCAAAAAAGGCTACAACCGATCCCTTATACTTGTGGATTGTTACACCTCCGATACAACTAAAACTATCAGGAAAAATGTTTAAAATGTCAAACCCTCCCAGTGAATGTCAGCCAAATAAGATTTCGGTAAAATGAGGGTTAGGATCTAACTGATACTCCCACTCCAACCTAGGGAGCACCAAAGTACCGTAGAAACTACTCCCTCCGTCCGAAAAAGGTTGTCCCTTAAATGGATGTATCTAGCACCAAGTTAGTGCGAGATGATGATTACGGAAGCAAAGTAACGGACGTGCGTGTCATCTCGCAATTCCCTCCTTCCCCATGAATTTCAGGGTGGGGTCCTCCCTCTTCCCAAACAGATAACGACAGCTTTGTCTGTAGCTTCCATTCCGTAAAAAATGTCCGTAACTGTAGCATCTCTCGTGAATGATTTACCCAGTCAACATGCACACGGCATGAGCCCACATATCATTGGTGCTGGAAAAACAACCGTGCGGTGGAAACATATATTGACAAAGATCGACGAACGATAGAAAGCTGAAGACTGTTTTGACCACGATCCGGTGGCTGAAAAGGCAGGAAATTGAGGGAGCATCCTACGAGGGAGTTGGCTCGAGACCTTATAGGTAGAATATAGAACAAAATGTACACATCAGTGCTACTGCCAACACATGTGCAAATTTTTGGGATAGTTTACCTCCAAACATACATAAATATTGAAAACGTGATTTACAATAATATCTAAAACTGGATTCCGATGCAAGAAATTAAATGGTTTTGCACAATCCTAGGACCAATTAATGCACCCAGAATGAACAGAAGTCATCATATGGCTTTTGGATGGGAGTGTGGCGCACTGTTTACTTTGTTCCGACGAAATCTCGGCACTAGTGATATCAGCATAGTCCACAGAATATTCTTTAGTCCTATATTATCAGTCCCCTGATAAAGATATAGTCCTGTACAAAATGGTAACCGTACTGTATACAGAATCAGTATCCTTGAAGCTTGATCTCCAGATATGATTGCCAGAACAGCCGACGGTCCAGCCAGCAGAAGTGCCATATAAAAGCTAAATTCCGCAGAAAACTTGAGCAGTTTGATTGGTCCAGTCGAGTTTAATGTCTTCCCCGGCCATTGATGTAGCATCCAAACGTGCAAGTAGGACAGAGCCGACGAAGAGCTAGAGACGCGAAACGAGCCTCTGAACCAGGACACCAACATTTCCGGGTCATATACAGCTGACGGAACTGCTAATACCATGAGTGGGTTTCGCAAGAGTAGTTGTACTACTACTAGGCCCCGTGTGGCAGAGTTGATACGCCCTTCCCGACCAGCATGATCAAAGTGATTAGTGAACCATACAATCAATACAATGAACTCCGGCATGTAAAGACTTATGGCGCCACTCCCTAGCCACTCTGCGGCCATTGTGCAAGTTGCTATCGGTAGCATTATAAGATAGAACTTGTGCAGCGCTAGCAGCACCTGTACTGCACCAGGACTGGATCCAATAGGGGATGCGGCTATCATTACTGCTAGTGCACCTAGAGACGAATTGATGAACAGAAAGAAGTGAGAGAGAACAAAAGTACCGCCTTGTTGTTCGCTGAATTTTGAGTACATATCACGAATGATAACTGCAAACAACAAGAAATCACTTCCATTTTCATCCGCCCCTGGGAACTCTCAGGGCCATGTACAAATACAACATCTTCACTGCTGTCGTGATCTCCAAAAGAGCTCTCTCCAAATACAATCTCCTCACCGCTGTCGTATGTTTTCTCTTTTCCTATACGCTTCTCAGCGGGGGGTGCGATAATGTTGTCGTACTGGAAACTAGGATTCTCCTCAAATTTCTTGGCAGGATTCTCCTTAAATTCATTCGCAAGTACACCTATGAAGACAAAGAAGATAACAGGAACGATAGCAATTCTGATATACCTTTTGTTGATCAGAAGTAATAAGACATAATGTAGCAGCACCACTGCGGCAGCTCTGTAGCAAGTCTGACCAAATCTTTTCAAATAGTACCACAGCAGCAATCGCAGCCCCACAACGACCATGAGCACGCTGAAATCCTCCTTATATATTATCAGATCTGTATTTTGTTCATTTAGCAGGGACCTGAATGATTGTGCAACCATAAAAAGGACGACTGCTGACTCCAAAAGATGATGGCACTCGTACACTAATTTCACTTTGCTTTCAAGTCCAAGGGTTGATATCATAAGTTGGATATAAGCCTGATAGCAACACAGTTTTTCGTCAGATGGTTTGGAGACAAACTAGTGTTGGCTTGTTATCTTGAATTAAACACAATACCTAAACTGATGGTGGTTTTCAGGAAATAAATGTGTAACAAGTTCGATTTTGAGATTTGCCAGGGCTTGCAATTTATGAGATGCATAGCAATGCCCTAATAATTCAATTAGTTTGAGGAAGATTGTGGAGAATTGCAATTTACTCACATCATGTCATTGATATCTCGAAAATAAGCTACAAGAGGGACGACTCATGAAGGCACAGAGCCACAGAGTAGCAAATAGTTTATTTTTTCTTCGATAAGGGGCTTAATAAGCTTTTTTTTCTTTCCGAGCCGTGGGCTTAAGCATTTCCTTAAGTTATAATATCACATCAAGCAATACAAGCAAAACTTTGCTAGCAAGTAATCCCTATATTAAGTTACATAGGGAGTAGCTAAGCTTTTAAAGGAGCGATTACGTATTACTCTTGAAACATACAGATTTCTGCAATAAAAACAAAACTGAGATGAACTGACGGACACAGCAGATTGAATCTTTTACTTCTCAGCAGTAAAATCAAAGCTATGGTTTCTTCTATTGGTTTTGTTTGAATTGAACAAAGTAGGGTTCCGGAAACCAGATCCTTCCGCTAACTTCTAGTTGATCTTTTTGTTTTGAAAGGAACTTCTAGTTTATCGGCTAGATAACTTCTGATCAACTGTATGCTAGTGATTCAAAGAGTAAAAATCACAGGGCTAGATATTTCAACATCTTTACGTAGATGGGGCAGATAAATTCGATTTTCCAAAGGACCTAGAGAAGAATCTAAGCAAACAGAGATATAAATTTGCTTTGATTCAAGGTTTACCTTGTAGAAGCCTCGATCACGCTCCGAGTGAATTTCCTTTTTCGCCATATTCTTCTCGTAAGAAGTAAAAACACAGTTCCGCCGGATCGTCTTCGAAATAGTCGACCAATTGGTTGAATTTCTTGTTCAGCTGAGCGGAGCGTGTATGTACATCAATCGGGGTGATCAAGGCAGGACAGGAAGAAGCTAGCACCTAATTACTCCAAATTCCGGCCGGCCGCCTTGTTTAGGGCTCGCCCCGTCTTGAAGCTTGTTTGAGCTTCAACACAGCTGGCTCGAATGATTGGGGGAGGAGATGGGAAATGAGATAGGGACTTGGTTCTAATGTCAACAGGCCCCATTTGAGTTGTAATTTTTTGGGAGCTCGATAAACTAAACTCTAAATGCAGCTGGCAGCAGCTTGTGGCAGATGTACGGGGCTATGGGCTGGATAATGCCGACCACCGCGGCATGTGAACTATTGGGCACTTTTGCGTACAACTCCTTTTAAAGTAAGGACAAAGCTTTTAAATATTATATTTTGGATGAGTTGGAGGAGAGAGAGGAGCAGAGAGAAGGGAAGCGGGCTACCAATTAACAGCTGGCTGTAGCACATGCTTCTAGGCATGTTGTGAGAGGAGGTAGGCCATGTATCAAAAAAAGTACATATTCATATGTAACTATTATACTTGACTGCTATTCGTTGGATGGCAAAAGTATTTCGAACACCACTAGTGCAGAACCGGGCAATAGCACCGGTTCGTAAGGCCCTTTAGTAACCGGCACTAAATTGTAGGCACTAAAGCCCCCCCCCCCCTTAGTACCGGTTCAGCACGAATCGGTGCTAAAGGGCAACCACGTGGCACGAGCCAGCTTCGTGGGCGCGTAGGACATTAGTACCGGTTGGTAACACCAACCGGTACTAAATGTTTGGGTGTGTTTTGGTTTTATTTTTTATTTTTACTTTAATTTTGTGTTTTCAATTTAATTTAGTGATTGTTTTACATTATAATGAGTTGTTAAATCATTAGGTGATTAGTTTGACTGGATGCGTGGATCCTAGCTAAGTCATCAAGTATATGTCATATCCATATTATATATACTTGATCACCTACTTAAGTGATCGAGGTAATATGGATATGGCATATACTTGATCACTTAGCTAGAATCCATCCAGTTGAAACTAATATGCAATTTCTTTCATAAATGACATAATAACTCATCATCATCATCATCATATTAATTAATATAAAAACTCTTGCATCATATATATCATCACCAACGGTTTTCATAGCAAAGATATCATCGAGTTCAACATGGTAATGATATTATAAGCGTTCATAACACCACAAAAGCAAATCACTCTTTGAGATTAAGTTCAGGACGAAGAACACGGACATGAGAGGACAAGTACTAAGAGCATGAACTAGCTAATTAATCACTCCTGCTGCTCTCTCTCAGGTAAAATAGCATAGAACATGTATAGCTTTGCTGATTCATCATATTGGAGCATGCAGATGAACATGTCTCCTAATTGTGGGTTGCGCTTCTGATTGCTGCCCCCTAGTACTTCTCTGTGATCGTTCACAATTTTGCTCCAGTCTTTTACTATTAAGCATTCCTCGCTATTAGAAATCATGAATGCACTAAAGTGCATTGTAGGATATCTTGGCCGTAAGCTAACAATATTCATGGTACCTTTAGTCTCGATCCAATCAGGCACAACATTCATCGGGAGTCCCTGTTGAAGAACATCGTATAGTAACATACTTACCAAATGAAGTTTAGCTTAAAAAATAATGTATGCAAAAGATGCACTCAGGAGAAATAGTAGAAATCTTACCATCTTTCCTAAATATATGTGACCGTAGTTCAGTACGAACACTATTGATCGCACGTTTTGAGTACTAACATTTCTAAATGCAGGAAAGAAATTTGTCTTGACAGCATCAAGATCCTCAAGCCATGAAACATAATGACTTGTCTCCTCACAGTTTAGTTCAGCCCCGGGATAGTGGACGGTCCTGTCTACCAAGCGCCGGACATGTTTGCTTGATTGGAAGTAAACTGTCAATATAAATTGAGATTTATTAATTATTCAACTAGTTCAAATAATCTCATACCGAAGACATAAATATGGTTGAGAAACTCACATAATGGTAGAACTGAAGGCGTCTGCACATCGACTCAGATGTCTCTATTACCTTCAATATCATCTTCCGGACGAATATCAAAGGTGATAACCATATCAGGCTCAAATGCATAAGCCTTGCATAGTGCTTGCCAAGTTTTGCATTCAAAATAGGTGTATGTGTCTGCATTGTATAATTTGATGTTGAAGGTATAACCATGCTTGGTCTTCAAGTAAACTCTTTTTACCTCCATAGTTTCGTTAGGACTGAAACCTATCTTATCCAAGACAAAAATTCTTGCATGGCAGGGGATACGCTAGTAGAATAATGAAAAATTAAAATTAAAAGTTGTAGCAAATGAAGCATAAGTCATGCTTAATTACGAAAAAAGACTTGTCGTTGTGACTTACTGTATCCACTTCGAAGTTCTCATCCAGCTTGATGCTGAAGCGTCTATCATCAACTAGAAAATTTCTGCCGCACAGGCTGCGCTGGTCTTCGCAGTATTCGCACATAATAAAATCGTGTTTGTCGTCAGACGACATTCCTATGTTCATAGGTGAAACATTAAACACTTATTAGTTCTGTTAATTCAACTAATTCTGTTAATTCAACTAGTTCAACTAATTAATTGAACTAATTCAACTAAGCACTTACGAAAAATATACCTAATTAATTGAACTAATTCAACTAACTAGTTCAACTAATTAATTCAACTAAACTAGTTCTATTAATTTTCTTACTAAAAATAAGGTAGCTAGTTCTATATAATAAAATGTTAATTAGATAATGAAATCTCATATAACTAAATTAAATAATATCTAACATATAATTTATATCTAATTCATCAAATCTTATATACCTAAATTTTCTTACTAAAAATAAACTTGTTCTATTAATTTTCATACTAAAAATAAACTAGTTATATTAATTCAACTAATTCAAATCTCATATATATACCTAATTAATATCTAGCTATACTAATTCAACTAGGTCAACTTGTTCTAAGTCATGTAAAATATATTTGACATTAATATTTAACATCTTTTCCATATAATTCATCTAACATTAACATTCTAACATTATTATCTACGTAATTTATCTAACATTAATCTAAACAACAGAAAATAGAAAATAAGTAAAAACAATGTGTGTGTGTGCATGTGTGTGTGTGTGGTGTGTGTGTGTGTGTGTGTACGACTGGGGGGCGGCGGCATACGGGCGGCGGTGGGCGACGACGGGGACGGGCACGGCGCGCGAGAGGCGGCGGCGACGTACGGGCGCGGCGGGGGCGACGGGCCGGGCGGTGACGGCGACGACGGGTGGCGGGGGCGACGGCGGTGACGGCGATGACGGGTGGCGTGGGCGACGGCGGTGACGGAGACGACGGGCGGCGGGGGCGGCGCGCGATGGGGCGACGGGCGCGGTGAAGAAGTTGGATCGAGAAGAACTACTGGTGGTTGATGAAACTGATTTTTTCGTAGGTTCCATATATATAGGAGGGGTCTTTAGTGCCGGTTGGAACCACCAACCGGTACTAAAGGCCAATTTTCGCCAGGCCAAGGGGCGGGAAACGGCCCCTTTAGTACCGGTTCGTGCCACGAACCGGTACTAAAGACCCCCCCCCTTTAGTACCGGTTGGAGCCACCAACCGGTACTACAGGTTGTGCGCTGCCACCGGCGGTGCACAATGTTTAGTCCCACCTCGCCGAGCGAAGGGCAGCCGCACTGGTTTATAAATCCAGCCGCGGCTGCTCCTTCGAGCTTCTCTATATAGCAGGCTTCTGGGCCTAATTAACTAGGGCGCGCTGCCCTGTGAGCCTGCTGGCCCTTCTGGGCCTGCATTTGCACACCCTAGGTCTGGCAGGCCCACTGGGCAGCGCGCCAACAAATTTTTTATATAGTTTTTCTTTTCTGCATTATTTATTTTCTTCTATTTATTTTTGAGTAGTTTTTTCTATAGTTTTTTTCTTTTCTGCATTATTTATTTTCTTCTATTTATTTTTGAGTAGTTTTTTATATAGTTTCTTTCTTTTCTGCATTATTTATTTTCTTCTATTTATTTTCGAGTAATTTTTTTGTATAGTTTTTTATTTTCTGCATTATTTCTTTTCTTCTATTTATTTTCTTCTATTTCCAGTTTGTACACGAAGTGCGTCCAGTTTTTGCCGTGACCCTCTCTACTCTTTCGCACATGCTATGCGGGTGAAATAATGATACCATGCCAAGTTTCAACATTTTCAGGATTTATTTTGTAGTGATTTTCAATTTCACAGTCATTTAGCTCTCTAAACAATTAGGTAAATGATCGAAAAACAACAAATGATGTTAGAACATGTTGGAAATTGATGATGTCGCTTTGAATGTTGCATACTGAACACAAATGAAGTCCGGAGTTCAAATAAGTTTAAAAAACATTGAAGTGGCCGTGTAACAGATGAGTTCTCGTCCGAAACCCTGATACTCCGAAAGAGTTTGTCCAGTTTGTACACGAAGTGCGTCTAGTTTTTGCCATGACCCTCTCTACTCTTTCGCGCATGCTATGCGGGTGATATGATGATACCATGCCAAGTTTCAATATTTTCAGGATTCATTTTGTAATGATTTTCAATTTCACGGTCATTTAGCTCTCTAAACAATTAGGTAAATGACCGAAAAACAACAAATGATGTCAGAACATGTTGGAAATTGATGACGTCTCTTTGAATGCTGCATGCTAAACACAAAAGAAGTCCGGAGTTCAAATAAGTTTAAAAAACATTGAAGTGGCCGTGTAACAGATGAGTTCTCGTCCGAAACCCTGATACTCCGAAAGAGTTTGTCCAGTTTGTACATGAAGTGCGTCCAGTTTTTGCCGTGACCCTCTCTACTCTTTCGTGCATGCTATACGGGAGAAATGATGATACCATGCCAAGTTTTAACATTTTCACGATTCATTTTGTAGTGATTTTCAATTTGACGGTCATTTAGCTCTCTAAACAATTAGGTAAATGATCGAAAAACAACAAATGATGTTAGAACATGTTGGAAATTGATGACGTCGCTTTGAATGCTGCATACTAAACGCAAAAGAAGTCCGGAGTTCAAATAAGTTTAAAAAACATTGAAGTGGCCGTGTAACAGATGAGTTCTTGTCTGAAACCCTGATACTCCGAAAGAGTTTGTCCAGTTTGTACACGAAGTGCGTCCATTTTTTGTCGTGACCCTCTCTACTCTTTCGCGCATGCTATGCGGGTGATATGATGATACCATGCCAAGTTTCAACATTTTCAGGATTCATTTTGTAGTGATTTTCAATTTCACGGTCATTTAGCTCTCTAAACAATTAGGTAAATGACCGAAAAACAACAAATGATGTCAGAACATGTTGGAAATTGATGACGTCGCTTTGAATGCTGCATACTGAACACAAAAGAAGTCCGGAGTTCAAATAAGTTATTAAAAATAAAAAAGAGGTGCAATGCTGGTTAATTTGCTTCAAGCCTTTCGGAATAGTGTAGACTGCACTGCACATAGCTCAGTGCAATCTATGCTATTCCGAAAGGCTTGAAACTAATTAACATGCAGGTGAGCATTGCGCCTCTTCGTCATTGTCTGTGCACTCACGGCTTATAAACCGCTCATACTGCCTCTCTCTTGGCGAGGTGGGACTAAAAATCAGCTTACTAAGAAACTCTAGTACCGGTTCATGGCATGAACCGGTACTAAAGGTCTTTGTGGTGGCCCCAGCCTGACCATAGCCTGACACAGCCTCATTAGTACCGGTTCGTGGCATGAACCGGTACTAAAGGTTGCCCACGAACCGGTACTAATGATGCCCGTCCGCCTAGCCGTTGGAGCCGACAGTAATGGTCACATTAGTGCCGGCTCAAATTCAAACGGGCACTAATGTGCTTCACATTTGACCCTTTTTCTATTAGTGCACCGTGGTCCGGACATAGAGTGGAGGTTTAAGAGTCCGCCTTGGAGATGCCCTTAATGAATAGCACTAGAGTTGGAGATGCCCTAAGGATCAGCATCTGTGATGTGTTTCTAAAACTGGTCTAAAAGCATGATTAGGGCACCTAAGGTGCTACCGTGTTTCACTACTTCTCCTTGCTAAATGTTCGCAACGTTTTGTTTTCCTTTAGTGTATGGAGCCAGTTAAAGAAAATGGCATGTATGTGAAGGATCGAGGATCCCGCATCGCCAACAAAGACTGTAGCGGCCGCTCTGGTCGGCACCCTATCGAAGGGCCTGCTCGTCACCCCCTCGTCATGGGGACGACATCATCCGGAGGTCGTGGCCGCGTTATCCGGAACGCCGTCGTGGCCATCATCATCATCACCGCGATCTACACCAACACCTCCGCCATCTTCACCAACATCTCCATCACCTTCCCCCCTCTATCTACAGTGGTCCACTCTCCCGCAACCCGCTGTACCCTCTACTTGAACGTGGTGCTTTATGTTGGGGAACGTGGTAATTTCAAAATTTTCCTACGCACACGCAAGATCATGGTGATGCATAGCAATGAGAGGGGAGAGTGTGATCTACGTACCCTTGTAGATTGACAACGGAAGCGTTTGGTTGATGTAGTCATACGTCTCCACGGCCCGACCGATCAAGCACCGAAACTACGGCACCTCCGAGTTCTAGCACACGTTCAGATCGATGACGATCCCCGGACTCTGATCCAGCAAAGTATCGGGGAAGAGTTCCGTCAACACGACGGCGTGGTGACGATCTTGATGTACTACTGTCGCAGGGCTTCTCCTAAGCACCGCTACAATATTATCGAGGACTATGGTGGCAGGGGGCGCCGCACACGGCTAAGAATATGATCACGTGGATCAACTTGTGTTCCTCTGGGGTGCCCCTGCCTCCGTATATAAAGGCTCAAGGGGGGGGGGTGCGGCCGGCCTAGGAGAGGCGCGCCAGGAGGAGTCCTACTCCCTCCGGGAGTAGGATTCCCCCCCCCCCCCAAATCCTAGTTGGAATAGGATTCGCGGAGGGGGGGAAAAGAGGAAGGGGGCCGGCCCCCTCTCCTTGTCCTATTCAGACCAAGGGAGGGGAGGGGCGCGCGGCCCATCTCTGGCTGCCTCTTCTCTTTTCCACTAAGGCCCACTAAGGCCCATATATCTCCCGGGGGGTTCCGGTAACCTCCCGGTACTCCGGTAAAATCCCGATTTCACCCGGAACACTTCCGATATCCAAACATAGGCTTCCAATATATCAATCTTTATGTCTCGACCATTTCGAGACTCCTCGTCATGTCCGTGATCACATCCGGGACTCCGAACAACCTTCGGTACATCAAAACGTATAAACTCATAATATAACTGTCATCGAAACCTTAAGCGTGCGGACCCTACGGGTTCGAGAACGATGTAGACATGACCGAGACACGTCTCCGGTCAATAACCAATAGCGGGACCTGGATGCCCATATTGGCTCCTACATGTTCTACGAAGAACTTTATCGGTCAGACCGCATAACAACATACATTGTTCCCTTTGTCATCGGTATGTTACTTGCCCGAGATTCGATCGTCGGTATCCAATACCTAGTTCAATCTCGTTACCGGCAAGTCTCTTTACTCGTTCCGTAATACATCATCCCGCAACTAACTCATTAGTTGCAATGCTTGCAAGGCTTAAGTGATGTGCATTACCGAGAGGGCCCAGAGATACCTCTCCGATGATCGGAGTGACAAATCCTAATCTCGAAATACGTCAACCCAACATGTACCTTTGGAGACACCTGTAGAGCACCTTTATAATCACCCAGTTACGTTGTGACGTTTGGTAGCACACAAAGTGTTCCTCCGGCACATGGGAGTTACATAATCTCATAGTCATAGGAACATGTATAAGTCATGAAGAAAGCAATAGCAACATACTAAACGATCGGGTGCTAAGCTAATGGAATGGGTCATGTCAATCAGATCATTCAATCAATGATGTGATCCCGTTAATCAAATAACAACTCCTTGTCCATGGTTAGGAAACATAACCATCTTTGATTAACGAGCTAGTCAAGTAGAGGCATACTAGTGACACTCTGTTTGTCTATGTATTCACACATGTATTATGTTTCCGGTTAATACAATTCTAGCATGAATAATAAACTTTTATCATGATATAAGGAAATAAATAATAACTTTATTATTGCCTCTAGGGCATATTTTCTTCAGTCTCCCACTTGCACTAGAGTCAATAATCTAGATTACACAGTAATGATTCTAACACCCATGGAGCTTTGGTGCTGATCATGTTTTGCTCGTGGAAGAGGCTGTTGGAAATATGCCCTAGAGGCAATAATAAAATGATTATTATTATATTTCCTTGTTCATGATAATCGTTTATTATCCATGCTAGAATTGTATTGATAGGAAACTCAGATACATGTGTGGATACATAGACAACACCATGTCCCTAGTAAGCCTCTAGTTGACTAGCTCGTTGATCAATAGATGGTTACGGTTTCCTGACCATGGACATTGGATGTCGTTGATAACGGGATCACATCATTAGGAGAATGATGTGATGGACAAGACCCAATCCTAAGCATAGCACTAGATCGTGTAGTTCGTATGCTAAAGCTTTTCTAATGTCAAGTATCATTTCCTTAGACCATGAGATTGTGCAACTCCCGGATACCGTAGGAGTGCTTTGGGTGTGCCAAACGTCACAACGTAACTGGGTGGCTATAAAGGTACACTACGGGTATCTCCGAAAGTGTCTGTTGGGTTGGCACGAATCGAGACTGGGATTTGTCACTCCGTGTAGACGGAGAGGTATCTCTGGGCCCACTCGGTAGGACATCATCATAATGTGCACAATGTGATCCAGGAGTTGATCACGGGATGATATGTTACGGAACGAGTAAAGAGACTTGCCAGTAACGAGATTGAACAAGGTATCGGGATACCGACGATCGAATCTCAGGCAAGTATCGTACTGATAGACAAAGGGAATTGTATACGGGATTGATTAAGTCCTTAACATCGTGGTTCATCCGATGAGATCATCGTGGAACATGTAGGAGCCAACATGGGTATCCAGATCCCGCTATTGGTTATTGACCGGAGAACGTCTCGGTCATGTTTGCATGTCTCCCGAACCCGTAGGGTCTACACACTTAAGGTTCGATGACGCTAGGGTTATAAAGGAAGCTTGTATGTGGTTACCGAATGTTGTTCGGAGTCCCGGATGAGATCCCGGACGTCACGAGGAGTTCCGGAATGGTCCGGAGGTAAAGATTTATATATAGGAAATCCTGTTTCGGGGTCGTCGGTATTGTACCGGGACCACCGGAAGGGTCCTGGGGGTCCACCGGGTGTGGCCACCTGCCCCGGGGGGCCACATGGGCTGTGGGAGGTGCGCCTTGGCCTACATGGGCCAAGGGAACCAGCCCCAAGAGGCCCATGCGCCTAGGGTTTTAAGGAGGGAAGAGTCCCACAAGGGGAAGGCACCTCCTAGGTGCCTTGGGGGGGAGGGAAACCTCCTCTTGGCCGCCTCCCCTTTCCCATCTAGGGCTGCCCCCCCTAGGGGTGGGAACCCTAGAGGGGGCGCACCCTCCTCCCTCTCCCCTATATATAGTGAGGCATAGGGGCTGCTCATAACACGCGATTAGATCTCTCTCGTTGGTGCAGCCCTCCCTCTCCTTCCTCCTCTCCCGCGGTGCTTGGCGAAGCCCTACAGGATAGCCACGCTCCTCCATCACCACCACGCCGTTGTGCTGCTGTTGGATGGAGTCTTCCTCAACCTCTCCCTCTCTCCTTGCTGGATCAAGGCGTGGGAGACATCTTCGGGCTGTACGTGTGTTGAACGCGGAGGTGCCGTCCGTTCGGCACTAGGATCTCCGGTGATTTGGATCAAGACGAGTACGACTCCATCAACCCCGTTCTCTTGAACGCTTCCGCTTAGCGATCTACAAGGGTATGTAGATGCACTCTCCTTCCCCTCGTTGCTGGTTTCTCCATAGATAGATCTTGATGACACGTAGGAAAATTTTGAATTTCTGCTACGTTCCCCAACAGTGGCATCATGAGCTAGGTCTATGCGTAGTTACTATGCACGAGTAGAACACAAAGTAGTTGTGGGCGTTGATTTTGTTCAATATGCTTACCGTTACTAGTCCAATCTTGATTCGGCGGCATTGTGGGATGAAGCGGCCCGGACCGACCTTACACGTACTCTTACGTGAGACAGGTTCCACCGACTGACATGCACTAGTTGCATAAGGTGGCTAGCGGGTGCCAGTCTCTCCCACTTTAGTTGGATCGGATTCGATGAAAAGGGTCCTTATGAAGGGTAAATAGCAATTGGCATATCACATTGTGGTTTTTGCGTAGGTAAGAAACGTTCTTGCTAGAAACCCATAGCAGCCACATAAAACAAGCAAACAACAATTAGAGGACGTCTAACTTGTTTTTGCAGGGTATGCTATGTGATGTGATATGGCCAAAGGATGTGATGAATGATATATGTGATGTATGAGATGATTATGTTCTTGTAATAGGAATCACGACTTGCATGTCGATGAATATGACAACCGGCAGGAGCCATAGGAGTTGTCTTAATTTATTTATGACCTGCGTGTCAACATAAACGTCATGTAATTACTTTACTTTATTGCTAACCGTTAGCTGTAGTAGTAGAAGTAATAGTTGACGTGACAACTTCAAGAAGAAACGATGATGGAGATCATGATGATGGAGATCATGGTGTCATGCCGGTGACGATGATGATCATGGAGCCCCGAAGATGGAGATCAAAAGGAGCAATATGATATTGGCCATATCATGTCACTATTTGATTGCATGTGATGTTTATCATGTTTATACATCTTATTTGCTTAGAACGACGGTAGTAAATAAGATGATCCCTCATTAAAATTTCAAGAAAGTGTTCCCCCTAACTGTGCACCGTTGCGACAGTTCGTTGTTTCGAAGCACCACGTGATGATCGGGTGTTAGATTCTTACGTTCACATACAACGGGTGTAAGACAGATTTACACATGCAAACACTTAGGTTGACTTGACGAGCCTAGCATGTACAGACATGGCCTCGGAACACAGAAGACCGAAAGGTCGAGCATGAGTCGTATAGAAGATACGATCAACATGAAGATGTTCACCGATGTTGACTAGTCCGTCTCACGTGATGATCGGACACGGCCTAGTTGACTCGGATCATGTAATCACTTAGATGACTGGAGGGATGTCTATCTGAGTGGGAGTTCATAAGATGAACTTGTTTATCCTGAACATAGTCAAAAAGGATTTTGCAAATTATGTCGTAGCTCGCGCTTTAGTTCTACTGTTTAGATATGTTCCTAGAGAAAAAATTAGTTGAAAGTTGATAGTAGCAATTATGCGCACTAGGTCCGTAAACTGAGGATTGTCCTCATTGCTTCTTAGAAGGCTTATGTCCTTAATGCACCGCTCAGTGTGCTGAACCTCGAACGTTGTCTGTGGATGTTGCGAACATCTACATACACGTTTTGATAACTACATGATAGTTCAGTTAAACGGTTTAGAGTTGAGGCACCGAAGACGTTTTTGAAACGTCGCGAAACATATGAGATGTTTTGAGGGCTGAAATTGGGATTTCAGGCTCGTGCCCACGTCAAGAGGTATAAGACCTCCGACGATTTTCTTAGCCTACAAACTAAGGAGAAAAGCTCAATTGTTGAGCTTGTGCTCAGATTTTATGAGTACAGCAATCATTTGAATCGAGTGGGAGTTGATCTTCCAGATGAGATAGTGATGTTTCTCCGAAGTCATTACCACCAAGCTGCTAGAGCTTCATAATGAACTATAATATATCAGGGACATATATGATGATCCTTGAGATATTCGCGATGTTTGACACCGCGAAAGTAGAAATCAAGAAGGAGCATCAATTGTTGATGAAACCACTAGTTTCAAGAAGGGCAAGGGCAACAAGGGATACTTCATGAAACGGCAAATCTGCTGCTGCTCTAGTGGAGAAACCCAAGGTTGAACCCAAACCCGAGACTAAGTGCTTCTGTAATAAGGGGAATAGCCACTGGAACAGAGTTACCCTAGATACTTGGTAGATTAGAAGGCTGGCAAGGTCGATAGAAGTATATTGGATATACATTGTGTTGATGTGTACTTTACTAGTACTCCTAGTAGCACCAGGGCATTAGATACCGGTTCGGTTGCTAAGTGTTAGTAACTCGAAATAAAAGCTACGGAATAAACGGAGACTAGCTAAAGGTGAGATGACGATATGTGTTGGAAGTATTTCCAAGGTTGATCAAATATCGTACGCTCCCTCTACCATCGAGATTGGTGTTTGCGTTGAGCATAGACATGATTGGATTATGTCTATCGCAATACGGTTATTCATTTAAGGAGAATAATGGTTACTCTATTTATTTGAATAATACCTTCACTGGTCTTGCACCTAAAATGAATGGTTCATTGAATCTCGATCTTAGTGATACACATGTTCATAAGATAGTAATGATAGTACCGCCTACTTGTGGCACTGCCACTTAAGTCATATCGGTATAAAACGCATGAAGAAGCTCCATGTTGATGGATCTTTGGACTCACTCATTTTTGAAAAGTTTGAGACATGCGAACCATGTCTATTGGTGTATATGCATGAAGAAACTCCATGCAAATGGACCATTTGGACTCACTTGATTTTGAATCACTTGAGACATGCAAATCATACCACATGGGCAAGATGACTGAAAGCCTCGGTTTCAGTAAAATGGAACTAGAAAGCAACTTGTTGGAAGTAATACATTTTGATGTGTGTAGTCCAATGAGTGCTAAGGCGTGTAGTGGATATCGTTATGTTCTTACTTCACAGATGATTTGAGTAGATGTTGTGTACATTCACTTGATGAATCACGAGTCTGAATTATTGAAAGGTTCAAGTAATTTCAGTGTGAAGATCGTCGTGACAAGAGGACAAAAGATCTATGATATGATCATAGAGATGAATATCTGAATTACGAGTTTGGCACAGAATTAAGATATTGTGGAAATTGTTTCACGACTAATACAGCCTGGAACACCATACTGTGATGGTGTGTCCGAACATCATAACTGCACCCTATTGGATATGATGCATACCATGATGTCTCTTATCGAATTACCACGATAGTTTATGGGTTAGGCATTAGAGACAACCACATTCACTTTAAAAGGGGCACCACGTAGTTCCGTTGAGACGACACCGAATGAACTATGGTTTAGAGAAACCTAACCTGTCGTTTCTTAAAAGTTTGGGGCTGCGACGCTTATGTGAAAAAATTTCAGGCTGATAAGCTCGAACCCAAAGCGGATGAATGCATCTTCATAGGACACCCAAAAACAGTTGGGTATACCTCCTGTCTTAGATCCGAAAGCAATAAGGGATTGTTTCTAGAATCGGGTCCTTTCTCGAGGAAAAGTTTCTCTCGAAAGAATTGAGTGGGAGGATGGTGGAGACTTGATGAGGTTATTAAACCGTCTCTTCAACTAGTGTGTGGCAGGGCACAGGAAGTTGTTCCTGTGGCACCTACACCAATTGAAGTGGAAGCTTATGATAGTGATCATGAAACTTCAGATCAAGTCACTACCAAACCTCGTGGGATGACAAGGATGCGTACTACTTCAGAGTGGTACGTAATCCTGTCTTGGAAGTTATGTTGCTAGACAACAATAAACCTACGAGCTATGGAGAAGCGATGGTGGGCCCGGATTCCGATAAATGGCTCGAGGCCATATAATCCGAGAGAGGATCCATATATGAAAACAAAGTGTAGACTTTGGCAGAACAGCTCGATGGTCATAAGGCTGTTGAGTACAGATGGATTTTAAAAGGAAGACGGACAATGATGGTAAGTATCACCATTAAGAAAGCTTGACTTTTCGTTAAGATGTTTTCTGACAAGTTCAAGGAGTTGACTACGATGAGACTTTCTCACTCGTAGTGATGCTAAGAGTCTGTTGGAATTATATTAGCAGTCACTGCATTATTTATGAAATCTTGCAGATAGGATGTCAAAACATTGTTTCCTCGACGATTTTCTTGAGGAAAGGTTGTATGTGATACAACGGGAAGGTTTTGTCAATCCTGAAAGATGCTAATAAGTATGCAAAGCTCCAGCAATCCTTCTAAGGACTGGAGTAAGCATCTCGGAGTTGGAATGTATGCTTTGATGAGATGATCAAAGATTTTGGTGTATACAAAGTTTATGAGAAACTTGTATTTCCAAAGAAGTGAGTGGGAGCACTATAGAATTTTTGATGAATATATGTTGTTGACATATTGTTGATCAGAAATGACGTAGAATTTCTGGAAAGCATATAGGGTTATTTGGAAAGTGTTTTTTCAATGGAAAGCCTGGATTAAGCTATTTGAACATTGAGCATCAAGATCTATAAGGATAGATCAAAAACTTAATGGTACTTTCAAATGAGCACATACCTTGACATGATCTTGAAGGTGTTCAAGATGGATCAGTCCAAGAAGGAGTTCTTGCCTGAGTTGTAAGGTATGAAGTTAAGACTTAAAGCTCGACCGCGGCAGAATAGAGAGAAAGGACGAAGGTCGTCCCCTATGCTTAAGACGTAGGCTCTATAGTATGGCTATGCTGTGTACCGCACCTGAAGTGTGCCTTGCCATGAGTCAGTCAAGGGGTACAAGAGTGATCTAAGAATGGATCACAGGACAGCGGTCAAAGTTATCCTTAGTAACTAGTGGACTAAAGAATTTTCTCGATTATGGAGGTGGTAAACCGATGCAAACTTTGACACTAATCTAGATTATTCTGAGTAGTAAACTGGATTCGTATAGTAGAACAGTTATTTGGAATAGCTCCAAATGTAGCGTAGTAGTTGCATCTACAAGATGACATAGAAATTTGCGAAGTACATACGGATCTGAATGTTGCAGACCCGTTGACTGAAACCTCTCTCACAAGCATAACATGATCAAACCCAGAACTCTTGGGTGTTAGTCACATGGGGATGTGACCTTGAGTGTTAATCACATATCGATGTGAACTGGATTATTGACTCTAGTGCAAGTGGGAGACTGTTGGAAATATGCCCTAGAGGCAATAATAAATTGATTATTATTATATTTCCTTGTTCATGATAATCGTTTATTATCCATGCTAGAATTGTATTGATAGGAAACTCAGATACATGTGTGGATACATAGACAACACCATGTCCCTAGTAAGCCTCTAGTTGACTAGCTCGTTGATCAATAGATGGTTACGGTTTCCTGACCATGGACATTGGATGTCGTTGATAACGGGATCACATCATTAGGAGAATGATGTGATGGACAAGACCCAATCCTAAGCCTAGCACAAGATCGTGTAGTTCGTATGCTAAAGCTTTTCTAATGTCAAGTATCATTTCCTTAGACCATGAGATTGTGCAACTCCCGGATACCGTAGGAATGCTTTGGGTGTGCCAAACGTCACAACGTAACTGGGTGGCTATAAAGGTACACTACAGGTATCTCCGAAAGTGTTTGTTGGGTTGGCACAAATCGAGACTGGGATTTGTCACTCCGTGTAACGGAGAGGTATCTCTGGCCCACTCGTAGGACCATCATCATAATGGTGCAATGTGATCAAGGAGTTGATCACGGGATGATGTGTTACGGAACGAGTAAAGAGACTTGCCGGTAACCGAGATGAAACAAGGTATCGAGATCCGACGATCGAATCTCGGGCAAGTATCGGTAACCGCTAGACAAAGGGAAATTGTATACGGGATGATGTAAGTCCTGACATCGTGGTTCATCCAATGAGATCATCGTGAACATGTGGGAACAAAACATGGGTATCCAGATTCCCGCTGTGGTTATTTGACCAGGAGAACGTCTCGGTTCATGTCTGCATGGTCCCGAACCCGTAGGGTCTACACACTTAAGGTTCGATGAACGGTAGGGCTTATAAAGGGAAGTTTGTATGTTGGTTACCGAATGTTGTTCGAGTCCCGGATGAGATCCGCGGACGTTCACGAGGAGTCCGAAATGGTCCGGAGGTAAGATTTATATATGGGAAGTCCTGTTTTGGTCACCGGAAAAGTTTCGGGTTTTATCGGTAACGTACCGGGACCACGGGAGGGTCCCGGGGGTCCACCAAGTGGGGCCACAAGCCCGGAGGGCTGCATGGGACAAGTGTGGGAGGGGACCAGCCCCAGGTGGGTTGTGCGCCCCCCACAAGGGCCCAAGGCGCCTAAGGGAGAGGGGGCAAACCCTAAGGGCAGATGGCCCTAAGGCCCATGCTCCCTGCGCCTCCCTCTCCTCCCCCCTTGGCCGCCTCCCTCAGATGGGATCTGGGGCTGCGCACCCCTTGGGGTGGGAACCCTAAAGGGGGCGCAGCCCCCTCCCCTTCCCCTATATATACTTGAGGCCTAGGGGCTGCCCAAACACGCGATTCGATCTCCTCTTGGCGCAGCCCTGCCCTCTCCTTCCTCCTCTCTGCGGTGCTTGGCGAAGCCCTGCTGGATTGCCACGCTCCTCCACCACCACCACGCCGTTGTGCTGCTGCTGGATGGAGTCTTCCTCAACCTCTCCCTCTCTCCTTGCTGGATCAAGGCATGGGAGACGTCACCGGGCTGTACGTGTGTTGAACGCGGAGGTGCCGTCCGTTCGGCACTTGGTCATCGGTGATTTGGATCACGACGAGTACGACTCCATCAACCCCGTTCACTTGAACGCTTCCGCTTAGCGATCTACAAGGGTATGTAGATGCACTCTCCTTCTCCTCGTTACTGGTCTCTCCATAGATAGATCTTGGTGACACGTAGGAAAATTTTGAATTTCTGCTACGTTCCCCAACATGTTCACCATTGAAAGCTACTCCATTTCACGTGATGATCAGTTATGGTTTAGTTGATTTGGATCACGTGATCACTTAGAGGATTAGAGGGATGTCTATCTAAGTGGGAGTTCTTAAGTAATATGATTAATTGAACTTTAATTTATCATGAACTTAGTCCTGGTAGTATTAGCATATCTATGTTGTAGATCAATAGCTCGCGTTGTTGCTTTCATATGTTTATTTTGATATGTTCCTAGAGAAAAATTGTGTTGAAAGATGTTAGTAGCAATGATGCGGATTGGATCCGTGATCTGAGGTTTATCCTCATTGCTGCACAGAAGAATTATGTCCTTGATGCACCGCTAGGTGATAGACCTATTGCAGGAGCAGATGCAGACGTTATGAACGTTTGGCTAGCTCAATATGATGTCTACTTGATAGTTTAGTGCACCATGCTTAACGGCTTAGAATCGGGACTTCAAAGACGTTTTGAACGTCATGGACCATATGAGATGTTCCAGGAGTTGAAGTTAATATTTCAAGCAAATACCCGAGTTGAGAGATATGAAGTCTCCAACAAGTTCTATAGCTAAAAGATGGAGGAGAATATCTCAACTAGTGAGCATGTGCTCAGATTGTCTGGTTACTACAATCGCTTGAATCAAGTGGGAGTTAATCTTCCAGATAAGATAGTGATTGACAGAATTCTCTAGTCACCATCACCAAGTTAGTAGAACTTCGTGATGAACTATAGTATGCAAGGGATGACGAAAACGAATCCTGAGCTTTTCATGATGATGAAATTGATGAAGGTAGAAATCAAGAAAGAGCATCAAGTGTTGATGGTTGACAAGATCACTAGTTTCAAGAAAAGGGCAAAAGGAAAAAGGGGAACTTCAAGAAAAATAGCAAGCAAGTTGCTGCTCATGTGAAGAAGCCCAATTCTGGTCCTAAGCCTTAAGCTAAGTTCTCCTACTGGAAAGGGACTGGTCACTGGAAGCGGAACTACCCCAAGTGATTGGCGGATAAGAAGGATGGCAAAGTGAACATAAGTATATTTGATATACATGTTATTGATGTGTACTTTACTAGTGTTTATAGCAACCCCTCAGTATTTGATGCTAGTTCAGTTGCTAAGAGTAGTAACTCGAAACAGGAGTTACAGAATAAACAGAGACTAGTTAAGGGTGAAGTGACGATGTGTGTTGGAAGTAGTTCCAAGATTGATATGATCATCATCGCACACTTCCCTATATTTTCGGGATTAGTGTTGAACCTAAATAAATGTTATTTGGTTTTTTCGTTAAGCATGAATATGATTTGATCATGTTTATTGCAATACGGTTATTCATTAAAGTCAGAGAATAATTGTTGTTCTGTTTACATGAATAAAACCTTCGATGGTCATACACCCAATGAAACAAGTTCGTTGGATCTCGATCATAGTGATACACATATTCATAATATTGAAACCAAAAGATGCAAAGTTAATAATGATAGTGCAACTTATTTGTGGCACTGCCGTTTAAGTCATATTTGTGTAAAGCGCATGAAGAAACTCCATGCTGATGGGCTTTTGGAATCACTTGATTATGAATCACTTGATGCTTGCGAACCATGCCTTATGGGCAAGATGACTAAAACGCCGTTCTCCGGAACAATGAAGCAAGCAACAGATTTGTTGGAAATCATACATACTGATGTATGTGGTCCGATGAATATTAAGGCTTGCAGCAGGTATCATTATTTTCTGACCTTCACAGATGATTTGAGAAGATATGGGGATATCTACTTGATGAAACATAAGTCTGAAACATTTGAACATTTCAAAAAAATTCAGAGTGAAGTGGAAAATCATCTTGACAAGAAAATAAAAGTTTCTACGATATGATCGCAGAGGTAAAATATTTGAGTTACGAGTTTGGCCTTCAATTAAAATAATGTGAAACAGTTTCACTACTCACGCCACCTGGAACACCATAGTGTAATGGTGTGTCCGAACGTCATAACCGTACTTTATTAGATATAGTGCGATCTATGATGTCTCTTACCGATCTACCACTATCGTTTTGGGGTTATGCATTAGAGACAGCTGCATTCGTATATTTGATATACATGTTATTGATGTGTACTTTACTAGTGTTTATAGCAACCCCTCAGTATTTGATACTAGTTCAGTTGCTAAGATTAGTAACTCGAAACGGGAGTTGCAGAATAAACAGAGACTAGTTAAGGGTGAAGTGACGATATGTGTTGGAAGTGGTTCCAAGATTGATATGATCATCATCGCACACTCCCTATACTTTCGGGATTAGTGTTGAACCTAAATAAGTGGTATTTGGTGTTTGCGTTGAGCATGAATATGATTTGATCATGTTTATTGTAATACGGTTATTCATTTAAGTAAGAGAATAAATTGTTGTTCTGTTTACATGAATAAAACCTTATATGGTTACACACCCAATGAAAATAGTTCATTGGATCTCGATCTTAGTGATACACATATTCATAATATTGAAACCAAAAGATGTAAAGTTAATAATGATAGTGCAACTTATTTGTGGCACTGCCGTTTAGGTCATATTGGTGTAAAGCGCATGAAGAAACTCCATGCTGATGGGATTTTGGAATCACTTGATTATGAATCACTTGATGCTTGCGAACCATGCCTTATGGGCAAGATGACTAAAACGCCGTTCTCCGGAACAATGAAGCAAGCAACAGATTTGTTGGAAATCATACATACTGATGTATGTGGTCCGATGAATATTAAGGCTTACAGCAGGTATCATTATTTTCTGACCTTCACAAGATGATTTGAGCAGATATGAGGATATCTACTTGATGAAACATAAGTCTGAAACATTTGAACAGTTCAAAGAATTTCAGAGTGAAGTGGAAAATCATCGTGACAAGAAAATAAAAGTTTCTACGATATGATCGCAGAGGTAAAATATTTGAGTTACGAGTTTGGTCATCAGTTAAAACAATGTGAAATAGTTTCACTACTCACGCCACCTGGAACACCATAGTGTAATGGTATGTCCGAACGTCATAACCGTACTTTATTGGATATAGTGCAATCTATGATGTATCTTACCGATCTACCACTATCGTTTTGGGGTTATGCATTAGAGACAGCTGCATTCACGTTAAATAGGGCACCGTCTAAATCCGTTGAGACGACACCGTGTGAACTATGGTTTGGCAAGAAACCTAAGCTGTCGTTTCTTAAAGTTTGGAGTTGCGATGATTATGTGAAAAAGTTTCATCTCGATAAGCTCAAACTCAAATCGGAGAAATATGTCTTCATAGGATACCCAAAAGGAGACAGTTGGGTACACCTTCTATCACAGAATCGAAGGCAAGACATTCGTTGCTAAGAATGGATCCTTTCTAGAGAAGGAGTTTCTCTCGAAAGAAGTGAGTGGGAGGAAAGTAGAAAACTTGATAAGGTAATTGTACCTTCTCCCTTATTGGAAAATAGTTCATCACAGAATTCAGTTCCTGTGACTACTACACCAATTAGTGAGGAAGCTAATGATGATGATCATGTAACTTCAGATCAAGTTACTACCGAATCTCGTAGGTAAACCAGAGTGAGATTCGCACCAGAGTGGTACAATAATCCTATTCTGGAGGTCATGTTACTTGACCATGATGAACCTACGAACTATGAGGAAGCGATGATGAGCCCAGATTCTGATAAATGGCTTGAGGCCATGAAATCTGAGATAGGATCCATGTATGAGAACAAAGTGTGGACTTTGGTGGACTTGCCCGAGGATCGGCAAGCCATTGATAATAAATGGATCTTCAAGAGGAAGACGGACACGGATAGTAGTGTCACTATCTACAAAGCTAGAATTGTCGCAAAAGGTTTTCGACAAGTTCAAGGTGTTGACTACGATGAGAGTTTCTCACTCGTATCTATGCTTAAGTCTGTCCAAATCATGTTAGCAATTGCCGCATTTTATGAAATCTGGCAAATGGATAAACAAAACTGCATTCCTTAATGAATTTATTAAAGAAGAGTTGTATGTGATGCAACAAGATGGTTTTGTCAATCCTAAAGGTGCTAACAAAATATGCAAGCTCTAGTGATCCATTTATGGACTGGTGCAAGCATCTCGGAGTTGGAATATACGCTTTGATAAGTTGATCAAAGCATATAGTTTTATACAGACTTGCGGTGAAGCCTGTATTTACAAGAAAGTGAGTGGGAGCACTACAACATTTCTGATAAGTATATGTGAATGACATATTGTTGATCGGAAATAATGTAGAATTATTCTGCAAAGCATAAAGGAGTGTTTGAAAGGAGTTTTTCAAAGAAAGACCTCGGTGAAGCTGCTTACATATTGAGTATCAAGATCTATAGAGATAGATCAAGACGCTTGATAAGTTTTTTCAATGAGTACATACCTTGACAAGATTTTGAAGTAGTTCAAAATGGAACAGTCAAAGAAAAAGTTTCTTGCCTGTGTTACAAGGTGAGAAGTTGAGTAAGACTCAAAGCCCGACCACGGCAGAAGATAGAAAGAGAATGAAAGTCATTCCCTATGCCTCAGTCATAGGTTCTATAAAGTATGCCATGCTGTGTACCAGATCTATTGTATACCATACACTGTGTTAAGAGAGGGAGTACAATAGTGATCTAGGAGTAGATCAATGGACAGCGGTCAAAATTATCCTTACTGGAATAAGGATATGTTTCTCGATTACGGAGGTGACAAAAGGTTCGTCGTAAAGGGTTACGTCGATGCAACTTTTGACACTGATCCAGATGACTCAAAGTCTCAATCCGGATACATATTAAAAGTGGGAGCAATTAGCTAGAGTATCTTAGTGCAGAGCATTGTTGACATAGAAATTTTCAAAATACTTACGGATCTGAATGTGGAAGACCCGTTGACTAAACTTCTCTCGCAAGCAAAACATGATCACACCCTAGTACTCTTTGGGCGTTAATCACATAGCGATGTGAACTAGCTAGATTATTGAATCTAGTAAACCCTTTGGGTGTTGGTCACATGACGTGTGAACTATGGGTGTTAATCACATGGTGATGTGAACTATTGATGTTAAATCACATGGCGATGTGAACAAGATTATTGACTCTAGTGCAAGTGGGAGAGCTGAAGGAAATATGCCCTAGAGGCAATAATAAAGTTATTATTTATTTCCTTATATCATGATAAATGTTTATTATTCATGCTAGAATTGTATTAACCGGAAACATAATACATGTGTGAATACATAGACAAACAGAGTGTCACTAGTATGCCTCTACTTGACTAGCTCGTTAATCAAAGATGGTTAAGTTTCCTAACCATAGACAAAGAAGTTATCATTTGATTAACGAGATCACATCATTAGTTGAATGATCTGATTGACATGACCCATTCCATTAGCTTAGCACCCGATCATTTAGTATGTTGCTATTGCTTTCTTCATGACTTATACATGTTCCTATGACTATGAGATTATGCAACTCCCGTTTGCCGGAGGAACACTTTGTGTGCTACCAAACGTCACAACGTAACTGGGTGATTATAAAGGAGCTCTACAGGTGTCTCCAAAGGTACATGTTGGGTTGGCGTATTTCGAGATTAGGATTTGTCACTCCGATTGTCGGAGAGGTATCTCTGGGCCCTCTCGGTAATGCACATCACATAAGCCTTGCAAGCATTACAACTAATATGTTAGTTGTGAGATGATGTATTATGGAACGAGTAAAGAGACTTGCCGGTAACGAGATTGAACTAGGTATTGAATACCGACGATCGAATCTCGGGCAAGTAACATACCGATGACAAAGGGAACAACGTATGTTGTTATGCGGTCTGACCGATAAAGATCTTCGTAGAATATGTAGGAGCCAATATGGGCATCCAGGTCCCGCTATTGGTTATTGACTGGAGACGTGTCTCGGTCATGTCTACATTGTTCTCGAACCGTAGGGTCCGCATGCTTAAAGTTACGATGACAGTTATTATGAGTTTATGCATTTTTGATGTACCGAAGTTTGTTTGGAGTCCCGGATGTGATCACTGACATGACGAGGAGTCTCGAAATGGTCGAGACATAAAGATTGATATATTGGACGGCTATATTCGGACACCGGAATTGTTCCGGGTGATTTCGGAGAAAACCGGAGTGCCGGAGGGGTTACCGGAACCCCCCCCCCCCCCCGGGGAAGTATTGGGCCTTAGTGGGCCTGAGGGGAGAGAGAGGGCTGCAGCCTAGGAGGTGGCGCCCCCCCCCCATGGGGAGTCCGAATTGGACTAGGAGGGGGGGCGCAGCCCCCCTTTCCCTCTCCCTCTCCCTCTCTTTCCTTCCCCCTCTCTTTTCCTAGTTGGACTAGGAAAGGGGAGTCCTACTCCCACTAGGAGAAGGACTCCCCCCTCCCTTGGCACACCCCATAGGGCCGGCTGGCCTTCCCCTTGCTCCTTTATATACGGGGGCAGGGGGGAACCCCTAGACACACAAGTTGATCTTCGTGATCGTTCCTTAGCCGTGTGCGGTGCCCCCCTCCACCATATTCCACCTCGGTCATATCGTTGCAGTGCTTAGGCGAAGCCCTGCGCCGGTTGAACATCATCATCGTCACCACGCCGTCGTGCTGACGGAACTCTTCCCCGACGCTTTGCTGGATCGGAGCCCGGGGAACGTCATCGAGCTGTATGTGTGTTAAGAACTTGGAGGTGCCGGAGTAGCGGTGCTTGGATCGGTCGGATCGGGAAGACGTATGACTACTTCCTCTACATTGTGTCAACGCTTCCGTTGTCGATCTACAAGGGTACGTAGATCATACTCTCCCCTCTCGTTGCTGTGCATCACCATGATCTTGCGTGTGCGTAGGAAATTTTTTGAAATTACTACATTCCCCAACACATGCTATGTAACCAGATCATCTATTCAAGTGTATATACCGAGCCAATGTTTATTGTTGCAAAATTGTGCACATTGTAAGAAAACAATTGTGAGGAAACCCATAAGATAAGAGAAATAAAGATGGCACCTTCCAACATGTGCCATCAAGAAAATACTAAACCCCCTTCTCTTGTAGGCTAACTACCTTCCGAACCCAAACTCTCCACACCTTGTATTTGTGCAACTGAATAAATTAGTACAGTAAAACGAGTTGTAACACATACAATTAAGAAAAGTCACAGTTTAGGCCTTAGAGAACCTAAATACAACGAGCCAGGATTAATGTAGAAGCACACAACGACAAAAAAACACATGTCAGAGGAAAGTGCTACTGCCAGCAGAAGTAGCTGCCCCAGTGGTGGTGATCGAGACTATGCACAGGATTCATGTAGAAGCACCTAAACACAGGATTCATTATTGGCACCTGGAACATGGGTGCAGGCATTCCGGCAAAGTCAGCGATAATGGAAGCTTCGGGTATGGCAAGAACTTGCAAAATTTTAATGAGTGATAAAAGGATCTTATGGAGAAAAAACAGTAAAGGAATGCATATTTCTATTATGCATCATCGATCAAAACGATGGTTAATTGAATGAAGAAAACAAAAAATCACTTTTACTGGGAAAAATTGGTACTGCTACCTATTTTAATGTTATTAACTCATTGGTGAGAGAGCTGCTCACTTGCATATCACATAACTCCACGTATTTTCTGTACAAAGGTAATTTAATTTGGTAGTGACATTCAGCTATTTCCTTGGAGCTTAAAGGATTACCTACAAATAAAATTAGAGGAAATGCTTGTATTGCTAAATCTCATCAAGTGGTAGCTATCATTTTCATCAAGAAAAAACAACTTGCTCTCGTTGGTCATTATGTCAGGCGAACCTTCTCTGCATATTACTGAAAAACACACAATTAGCATTATGTTATGTACTGTTTAAGAACCGTGAAATGATTGATTTGGCTCACCTGCCAGCTTGGTTTTAGACAGAACCAACCCTAAAATCACCTGTCTTATTGGTGTGGCCGCGGGTGGAGATGGCGGCCAGCGCGCGGCTCCCCAGAAGACGGCCTTCTTCGGCCACCATGCCATCACTGCGCGCATGGGTGATAGCATCCTCACGGCAGCGCCCAGCCCCTGCCAGCAGAAGTAGCTGCCCCGGTGGTGGTGATCGAGACTATGCACGAGATTGATGTAAGCACCTAAACACGAGATTGAAAATTGGCACTCTCTTTGGATTGTCAGTCAACTTCCCAATTGTGGCCATTGATTTTCTTGAGTTGAAGCAATGCCTTACAAACCTACTTCACTAAGGAGCTCAAATTGCCGTTGATGGTCTAGACATGCTGCACCGAAATCATTGAAGGCCGAACACTGATAACAATACCATTGTATATCTAGTCATAGTATTCCATTCCAACTATCCCAAGGAAAGAAAGATATCTGAAAGCTGCACTCCAACCTGCAAGGCTGCAACAGTAAGGGGAGAAAATTAGAATACACATAGGCTAGCAAAAATGATTACCATGATCTTAAATAAGCAAGCGATAGAGCAGTGTCGTTCTCACTAAGGCAAACGACAGAGTACAATAGATCGACCATGGATACAAGAAAGGAATTATATTCAATATTTAATAATCTCCTCACTCATCTCTGGTGCTCTGCAAGAAAGGAATTAAACTCAATATTGAACAGTTCTCCATTTTTCATCTTGACTTGATTCTGTTGTTAACTGCATTCCCAAAAAATAATGCACGTGTTCTGAAATTTGAGTCATCTAGCAAAACGTAGTTCAACCTATAAAGTTGGTGCAGGCATCCACTCTGCCTCTAAACCTCCATTTATCTTTCTGTCATGGTCATATTTGCAGAATTTAGTTTGGACCATCAAGTTAGCATTAATTAACTCACAAGCTTATATGCATCTAGACATTTAAGTTTTACTCAAATCTCTACAGAAAGGTGGAAAAAGATGCAGGAACTAAAACCAGATCGTGAACTTCTAAGATATCTCAAAACTGGCACATGAGGGGACATATCCTAATATTAAACGTAAGTCGACATGAAGATATCCCCTAGATACAAACTTTCTGTAATTTATCATGAAAATTGTCACTGATATAGTCTAAAGTCCAAAATTTCATCATTCTTGATTATTATCAAAAACTTTTGTTTTGATTGATTAAATATACATACCAGACCTGAAGACAATGGTGCATCCCTTGCCGTTTTGAAGTTATAAGAAATTTTCCTGGCCTGAAGTGGAACTTGGTACCCAAATGATAGTTCTTCGTTACATGGACAAGCAACAATGAAATGATTCAGTTGCCTAGTTTACAAAGGTTATTCTGATCTGATCTTATTCCATTAAGTTCAACGAAGCGGGGTGACACTCTGGGAGGCATGGTGAACTTATCTTCAGAGGTGGCTTTACGTTTCTTGCTTTTCAGCTCTGCATTTTGAGCACCACCCAAATATATTTGATAAGAAAATAGTTACAGTACTAAACCTGACCATTCCTTGAGAATACACAGCAGGAATCATCAATATGTTCAATAACGATCCGGTTGCCTCTAATCAGAATCACGCATGTTGAGTTTACTTATTGTAGGGGCCCAAGATAAGGTGCCTACAAAATAAATTCCAAACTAAGGTACAGTACGGAAACAAAATATCCAAAATCATATGAAAAAAATACGCTATAAAGCAGCGAGTGCAAACATCAGGAAACAACTTGATCAATGTACCCTTTTTTCAAGGATGCATCTGACCGATGTGCCCTTGATAAGAGGAGCAAACAATGTAAGAAATGAAGTGCGGTTGTAAGGGAGATACCGCCACCGCTCGCCTTAAAGGCGATGTTCACCTTGCTCAGGAGCCATGTCATCACCCCTGTTCGCCTTTCCTCTGCTTGTCCTCCGGTCAAACAGAGCTCGGCTCGGGGTGCGGACATCCTGACAATGATGAGAAGACCATAAAAAACGTTAATGCAGAGGAGTCAAGACTGCAAACTACATAATCTGAAGCACATATAGAGGCCTAGTAAAAATTCACAAAAGGTGTGCACAGTTCAGACGTGCCCAGGCTTGCCCATTGATCTGGAGTAGAAGATGGGGGGCAAATGAGGTTTACCTTGTGCACAGCCATGAGAGAGACGAGGAAGGTGATGAATTGTGGCTCGCCTCCTCCTCGTCACAGATGTGCCCAGTGCACCACAGCAGCAAGGGGTTGAGGGTCGCCGTCTCCAAGGCATGGGGTCACCCTGCCCGCTCGTCGAGCTCCTCTCCTCAAGGCCGCCGGCTAGATCCATCATGATGTTAATACATGGGGTTGAAACCGCTCTGCTATACCTATGATTGAAACAGCCCTGCGTTTGAGTTTTCTCCTATCCATACCTCTGGTTGAAACCGCCCTGCGACGGCGATCCAGAACCGTGGCCCCGACGCAAGATCCGGTGGGGATCGACGGGGTTTTCTGGAGGGGATCGGCGGCGGCGGCTTTATGGAGTTACGGCGGCAGCGAGATCCGGCGGGATCTTCGCGAGGAGATCGACGGCGGTGAGATCCGGCAGGGTCTTCTCGAGGAGATCGGCGACGGTGAGATCCGACAGGGTCTTCTCGAGGAGATCGACGGTGGTAAGATCCGGCGGGGTCTTGGCGGCGGCGAAGGGATGGAGGGCGGCCGCGAACGAGGGCAGTGAGTCGGGTGCGAGTGGAGGGCAGGAGAGTCGGGCGTGCGAGTGGAGGGTAGGAGAGTCGTGCGTGCGGTTGGTTTAGGTTTTTTTGCTGGTTAATTTTCGTAGGGTTTATTTTCGTTGGTTAATTTTCGTAGGTTTTTTCCTTTGCTTTGTAGATGGGTGCGTGAGGGCGGGTGGGAGTCTCAGTACGAGGTTTTTTTGGTTCATGGCGGCTTAGTGTGAGGTGGGAGGAAGTACCAAAGAAGTACCAAAAAAGACCGGGTGAGGTGGGACGAAAATTAAACCCGGAACGCGACCTACCAACTGAGACATTAGGGAGTAGAGATATGCAAGGTGTATCAAGAGGATATTGTAGTGGTTGTTTTGCAGAAAGCTAGTTTTTCCCTGATAACTACATAATATAATAGTCAAATTTTATTTATGTCTTGCTACAATTGAATACATATGGTTGAATTGGGCAATCCAATTCCAACCTATCCCAATTATTAAGTTTCCCACTCAATTTTTATTAAGGTATCATCTGTCAAGATCATCCAACAACTGTAATGGCATAGTGGCTCAAATTTGTCCATAACCGAGAACACGGCTAATCATGATTAGTTTATACACTCTGCAGAGATTTGTACATTTTACCCACTGGACTCAACCCGAAGATTGAGACATAGTCTTTCAGAAGTAGTCGCCTAGTCCCACAGGAGGCCCATCCCAACTATCATAGCTACATTTGCTGGCACATCCGGGTAAGGTCTCCACAATTGATCAACTAAGCCAGAGCGCATATTAGCAGTGGTTGTACATGGAAGCTACTATAGTCACTAAGTCTGTCTGATCTTTTTGAGCCTGAATGGCACCCACTTACATTCAGAGGGTATAAACCATGATGTTCTTGAAACCACCCAGCAATATTGTTCGCGTGCACTTAGCCATGGTCCATGCCCTTAGAAAAGGAACAAGAAACCATGATGCAACCCTGTCCGTCCAGAGGTGAATTATATATTATGTTTTTACTCAAGTTATATTATATATAGTCCTCACAAAATCTCGATGAATACACGAACCAATCCCCGCCTACATAGCGTAGCAAGAATACACTACTGCAGTCTACAATAAGGCCATACTAACTGCATCTCAAAAGCAATAGCATACTACCATAATATTCCTACACATGCATAATGTGTATTGTGATATATATAACTACATGCATAGAAAAATAATAGGATGAAGGATGATCAAAGTGTAACTTGCCTGGTATGTTGGATGAAGATCGTCGCACTCACAATCCTGATAATTCTACTAGTCACGCTCCGAGCAATCTATCGCAAACGAAAGAATCCAAATAAACAACCATGCCATATAAAAGAATCAAAAGAACAACAAAACAAATATGGCAAGGTTGAACAACAACAATACATATGGGCTCAATATTATAATATGGGTCTAGATGTGCTATAAGGTGACAAGGGAAAGGATCAACTCACAAGAGTTAATACAGAGAGGGATATTGCTATAAAAGATTATGTTTGAGATAATATAGAATAAAGTCAGAAGTATTTGAATATGAGTGTTCAGAATATTTTTAGCAAGTATTTGATACAAGTGTTTTACGGGCAAAAGAAATCAATTAAATAGGATATATGGTTTGCAAGATATGGCCTCCAGAAGGTTGAATCCGAATTCAAACAAATTCAAATTTGAACAGTGCAAGGGTGTGAATTTGCTTCTAATGGATTCTCCGGATCAATTTGAGTACACAGGAAAAATAATTGATGAATTTGGATATACGGTTCAAGGGACATAGCTAAACGAAAAATTGGTGAAAATATGTCTAAAACATGATTTTGAACCGCGGTTACTGTAGCATATCGCCATGTGCCACATGCGGATTGGCTGAGATGTTGCTGTGCGCGCGTGCTCA
The DNA here is from genome assembly GCF_003073215.2 of Triticum urartu. Lineage (NCBI taxonomy): Eukaryota > Viridiplantae > Streptophyta > Magnoliopsida > Poales > Poaceae > Triticum > Triticum urartu. The sequence goes on along the minus strand of NC_053022.1, from coordinate 16,473,307 downwards.
CCGAAGCAGGGGGAAAACGGCGACGGCTTCGGGCGTGGGTGGCGGCGCTCCTCCGGTGGCTCTCCGGCGAAGATGAGGTGACGGGCGGATGCAGCTTGCGATGACGGAGACGATGGTAGCTTCGACGGAGATGTGAGCGTCCTCTGCTAGCGCTGCAGTGGCGTTTGGAGCTCCGATGTCGGTGTGGCTATGGCGTTTCTCGGTGTGGCCTCTCCGGTGGACCAAGGCGACTGGGAGGGTGGACCAGCAGGTGCGCAGAGTGACGGAGAAGAAGGTTGTGAGGTCAGTGACGACGGGGCGTCGTCAGGCGATGACAGTGTACGGGTGGAGCGACGGGTGGCGGTGATTTGCTCCGGGCAAGCTCGGCGTGCTAGGTTTGATTCTCTCCTGCGCGAGATAAGAAGTGAGGGAGAGATAGGAGAGCACGGAGATCATGGCAGAAAGAAAAGTAGGGGATCCTCACCCTTGGTGGCGCCAAATTCGCCGGCGGAGGGGCTGCTGGCGATGGGAGCTCCGACGAGATCGGGTTGGCTGGGGAGCTCGAATCCGAGCATCTGCTAAGGGGTAAAACGGTGAGGGGGAAGATATAGGACTAGGGAAGGATGGTAGGAGCTCCGAGAGGTCGAAGGCCTACAGGCGGCGACGAATTTCGTCGATGAAGTACCGGCGACGAGGCGAAGATCCGCAAGGTCGCTGCGCTCGATTCCCTGCTCGGTTGTGCGAGGCAAGGCAAGGGATCGAGAGAGGAGATCGACGGCTGTGCGGGGTTGTGCGTATGCGAGCGAATCGCAGACGGATCGGAGGGATCGGTGAGATCATGCGCAGGATACGCGCGCGGGTTGCGTTCTCGGTCGGGAGACCAACTGGAGGTGGAAGACAGCTGGGTGGGGCCCACCTGTCGGCTGGACAGAGAGAAAAAGAAAATACATTTTTTTAAGTGTAACTAGGGCTTTATTCAACCTTCAAACAGTTTGGAATACAAATGATGTTCGGGACATTTCCTAGCCACACATGGTGGCCGACGTCAAGAGTTGAGGCGGCCTTAGTAAACTATTAGCCTCACTATTACATTTCCTGGGTTCATTTCGGAAGATAACATGTTTAAAATCATTCATACGACCTGATATTTCATGCAGAATTGGAGCGTAAACTGCAGCTGTATATCTGCTGATGTTAGTAATTACTTCAGCGCAGTCGGATGCGATTAAAAGCCGTCGAACATGAAGATCCTGTCCCAGAGCAAGTGCCTCATTGCATGCCCACGCTTCCAAGCTGGTTGGGTCGGATAGACCGTCAAAAACAACAGCTGACGCACCCAGGAAGCATCCATTGCTATCTCTACAAATAGCTGCTGCTGCACCAATGTTTCTGTGGCGGGATAAGCCCCCATCCACGTTTATTTTTTGACCTTAGTATCGGCCGGGGGCCAGGGCGGACTACGTTGCTAATGTCGAGAGATAGCCCAGATGTGAAGATGTAATAAATAGAACTTTTTTCATCACACTAATAAGAATGGGACTGCTCGCGTACTGTCGATTACACATCTTGCGCATCGTGAGAATGCATCGAAGAGTGATAATTACACGCACGTAGAATTAGTGGCACGAATTGATCTCAGATACGGAGACTCATACTGTTCTCAATGTCGGCGATGGCTTTTGTCATACATATAGACCCCCCATACTAATTATGGGAGTAAGGCTCGACCACATTCAGTGCAGTTAGTGACACCAACGAGTATAGATCAATGTTGCCAAATTGGTGGCTAAGGCGTACAATATTAACTAAAAACTAAGAATGCGATACCGAGCAGCGCTATCTCTGTGGCGATTTCAAGCATTAGAAGCAATTTCTCATTAGAAGGCTGCCACAGCTAAGAAGATGCATTATACTAGTCCAATTCATTGTTCACCGAGGATGAGCTCGACAAAAACAATGCCGCAGCCTGCAGATACCTTGCCATGACGTGATACCGTGCAATGGACCCTTTCGCGAATGTAGTTAAGTCATCCATACGACTGCCATCCGTATGGAGAAGACACATCTACGAATTGAGCCCGCACAAAACTCGAGAATGCAGGAAGTTACGCATCTCATACATCAAGGATATCATGAGTCGTATCTATAGAATGTTCGCTCGAAACTATCCCGGATTAACAAGCAAACATGGTAGAAAGCGCGCACTAACAGACAAAATTCTGGGGCTACGAACGGAACTAAGTGTTTCTAAGCGAGGCAGCAGGCTACAGATCGCCGCAACACAAAAACTACCGAGGACCAATTTGCAATGGCCACTACCTTTCCATCACTGCTCTTCCCACGGGCCTCTACGTCCTACCTTGACACGATGTCAACCACCAATAACTCGTCATTGGTGTTGTGAGGGATTTGTGTGAGACCACACAAACACACGGATCTACGGCGAAAACTGTCGTTGAGCGCCTGCAGGTACTTTTCGTTCTCTACCAGGAAAATTCAGTGCTCACATCCGATAATGTTTGAGTTCCTACCTGCTCATTCTGTAACATGCGTCAGGACCGCGATATGCGGAAGTCGGCAACTCAGAGATCCGAATACCTACCTCAAATGGCCATCATAGTATACCCCACGGCGCAAAAACGCCGCGCGAGAGAGGGTGGCACAACCCAAACCAGGAGCAGCTCGTAGCGTCGGATCGTGAAGAGGAGAGATAGTATTCGTCCGTTAATACACAATGCCGTTGAATGGTCTGGTGATGAAGCTCTCGATGATATCTGCTCGCAATACCACAAAGGATCGCTTCGTCTCTCCTCTTCCTCCGGTCTACTTGGCTTGTACTTGCTCCCTCTTTGCCTTACTAAGCGGAGATGGAAGACGTGAGTGTGACGACACCCTGCGCTCGTAAATTCTAAGAACCGAACATCAAAATGGGCGGAGACGAAAGAAATGTCAGGCTGCCCCGCTAAAAAAAAACGCTCGACCCTAATGTATCGCGACAAAGCAACCAGAGTCGCTGGCGTGAATCTTCATACCGCGACCACTGTACAAGTACGTTTGAGTCAGAATCGTACTAGAGTGACAGTTTATTTCTCATGCATACAGGATTGAATACGGTCGAGCTCGCTCACAGACTGAGCAAAGTGCGTTTGGATATCTCCTACTCATGTATGCGAGCATCCCCTTATACATTACCTCTTTTCTCGAGGGGGAGACCATTACCTTGTTATCAAGTTAAACCTGGCGAATAACAGTGCGTGGGCCGTGTCATACAGCCGTTGTTCGGCCTATGCGGTCCATATCTATCTGATGAGACGTGTGGATGGGTGATGCGATAGCACACGGTACCTAACATTAAAACCTACATTTACTTTTATGTGGTAATAGAGAGATGGCTCGAATCTAATCTCCCGCAATTTCTTTTTTCGTCGCTTCGCAAATACTTTTTGTGTCGTCTCATTGTCATGAGGTTACTCCTCCATAGATCACCATTTGTTATAATAGGTGTGACATAGCTGTTCTTTGGCCAATGAACTTCCTCTCGTGCGCCTCTCCCTCTTTATCTTCTGCCACCACTAGTATTTCCTCGAAATTCCCATTAAGTCCCTCTCTCCTATAGGACATAGGTCGCTCTTGTATGGTAACCTTGTGTCGGAGTTGTGACCTACTATGAATTGGCAAAGTAATCAATTTTTCTATTATATCAGTATCACTAAAAAAAACAGGCTCTTCGCGCGCACAATCACCAATGAGAATTGTAATAAGCATTCTATGGGCCCATTCGGCTGGCTAGAGCACTTCGGTCTGTCTTACTAGCCATATCCAATTTCGGGGCTCGCTGTCACGGACCACTCGCGTGGGGCGTGGTGGGTTGGCACACCATCTACCCATTGTGCGGAAATTTGAGAGAAATATCATGAAAAATGCCCAAAGCAACAAGAAGATTAGATTTCAAACAAAATTCATGATTTTCAGAAAAGAATAATGTTCATGCGCTCAGTGTGAAGACTCAAAAGTTGCTGTCAAGTTGTGAAAGAGATATGATCGTACTCGTTTTAGGTTTAAGGCCGACTTGCTTTGGTGTGAGACATAGCAGGAGATGTAGAATGCTTGTGAAAAATAGCTTCGCCTTGTCGGAGATAGACGTCATATATGTCGAATTGTGAAAAACACAGTCTAATGTTCTCAAATTTTGTACTATTTAAAGTTTTAATACCATGAATGAATGAAAGATGAGCATCATGCCTTCTACTTGATTTTGTAAACCTCCAATGTCTCTGCATTGTATATTTGAAGAATGTAGTCTACATTTGCTGTTTATAATTTAAATATTACTAGAGCAATTCGCATAAGCATAGATTTCACGGTATTGGTCGAGCCACTGAGTTCTCTACCTATGCAGAGAATCAATGACGCTAAATATAACGACCGAAGGAAGACTCTAGCGCTATTCCGAGTCTTCTGGTGGCGAGCCGGGGTTCTACTACCGAGCGGTACTATATCGAGGCGATAGCGTATCTTCGACTCTCCACTTCCCGACCGACGTTTCGGTTTATCTGAGGGAATATATGGATCCGTATAGTGCAACTGTGATGTCCGGCCAGTGCCTCGACGAGGGCAGTGTTCTAGCATTCGGTTTTTGTAAAAGACGAAAATACCACTCGAAGGCTAAAGTGTGGACCCTAAATACGTCAAATAGGAATCGCCGACTGAATGTGGCTACTATTGAGATTTTTTCAGATCTCTAGTGCCACTTGATCATACGTCGTAATCAGAGTTTGAGAGTGTTATAATATATAAGTCCAACATTCTGACTCTTATCCAAATAACTCGGTGATCTCGAATAAAATAGCTATCAAGAACTTCCACCTCAATGACGCGATATAATGAAACTTATGAACTCGTGCACGAGTTCTGACGAGCAAATTATTGAGTGAGATGATATTCGCTAATTGAGTCGGGATTAGTGTATAGAATCCAGACAGCCTGCTAGTGCTGTCTTTAGAGCGATGTCTGATGCTTGACAAAATGACCAAGTGTTCACTTAGTGTAGATCAAAGAGCACCGCATGGTTGCGGATGTTGTACGGATCAATTCTAGCTACGATAGTGCTATAATCTATTCTCGTGTGTTTCATGTCCTGACTAGTAGAGCTTTCAGTGAAGGAGGATCATAGCTATATAGTAGTCAGTTCTCCTCTGAGTGCCCGTGTACTCCTCAAAATGCACATATTGCAAGAACCGCTCTGGCAGTGTAGTATTAAAGATAGTGGTCTCTCCTCGCCTCAATCACCATAGTTGAGATACTGATGGACTGTGTCTGTAGAAGATCAGCCGGCACATCGAGTGTGGCTCCCACATAATAGTGATAAGGTGTGAAGAGACGTCATTATCTTTATAGGTGGGCTATTGATTATCAAACTGATATGTAGGTGATTAGGGTACAGTCAGGTTGAGCAGAGGTGAGGACTACACATAAACTTTTGTACAACCGGGATTCTGCGCAATCTGCCGCTCATGGTCTCCATTTGCCTACACGTGTTTGCGCAATACCACGTACGCTTTCTGCGGCTGCAACTTGCGGCAATTAAGCGAACACCCAACCACACACACGTATCCGCTTTCGTTGGCACTACGCTGGCAGCTATTATGTCCCACCAAGTTAAAACTTCTGCTTAGATGGCCTCTAGGTAGGACACTGTATTGCCTTCGAGCTCCAATACTACGTAGAGATAGCTTAAGATACGAGCAAGTGTATAGTTAGTATTTGTCTGTTGTTTTTTTGCCGCGCGGTGCAGACTATCTTTATATTGCTTAACTCACGGACACCATTATTGGTGTTATTTGAGTTACTATAGTTAACCAAGTGCTCCTCTGTTGAAAAGTTCGAATGAGATAGAATATATGTGTGAATTAAGTCGGGCTACTTCTCGATCGGTAGCAGCTGATGACATTTCAACTCATCGTCCAGATAGCGACGTGAACTGTCTCTGACCCCGTACTCTCTCTGTGCCAAATGATCAGCTAATACAAAAGTGTAATGAGGAATAGATAATCGTGTGTATAACATGATAATAGATGTGTTTGTTGGATTTCGGGTATACTCGGAACTGCTCTCGTGCAATCACAAAGTCAAAGGCAATGGAGAAGGTGGGGCTATCGATCCCCCATCCGCTCGCATGTAGCGAGCGCTCTACCAATCATGAGCTACTGCCAATCGGCAAGGATAAATAGTAATAGCGGCTCATATGTCCATCTTTGCTAGTTTAGCAATAAAACGACTTAGGTCTCCACTCGCCGTGCTTTGCGCGAAATATAACGCTTATCTTGGATTTGTTAGAAGTACGGAGTCGGCTATACATAGAACCGCTCAGTTTATCTGTGCTTTGGATGTGCTGCCCCTTATCTAGACATCGCATCATCATAACAAGTATTCGTATAGGGAGTGTCCTGCTAGTATAATTGTTGCTCTACGTACTTCTACGTTCGGTCCTCCACGTGAAATGCTCCCTATATTGAGCGGAATCGCTAGCTACTCAACGATTGGCGCAATTGCCTGCTCTATCCATCGTAAGATACTCCGACTCAGTACTCGCAGCTCGCGAGTTTTGTTGATAACCTAGGGCGGTACGCCCTCAATCTCGTCTCTTGTGTTTCGCTGTTTCCCTAACTAGCTCATGGGCACGAGACTGCTAGTCGGCCTGATGGCAGATGCCTGAGATGAAGGTTTATTGGTCACATCTAGTATTCAAGTGCTCCGCGATCTTGAACCTGATTGCAACGATCAGCATGCGCACTAGATTTCTATACTGCGGTCGTGTATTCTCCCGAGAGCCGATTTTCGTTACGCGTAGAGACTGAGATCCTACTATATCTCTCGGCTTTAGCTTTCGTTCCCGTACATCCTCCGTCTCCGGCTGGTGTCTATATGGTGTTTGTTAGGCATGGTAGAAGCCTCGATGCTAGTCTACGCTTCGCTGTATTACTAACACGAAGTCCGGTTATTCTGTAGATAGCTCTAATCTGAGGATCGCGGACCGCAGAAGGAAGCACGAACATGACAGATAGTGCTTGGTCAACAGTTGCATGCGGCGTCCACGTCGACCCCGTGAGGCTGGCGGTTGCCTGTTGGGAAACCGCAAAGTTGCGTTCCATCCGTATCTGTGGATACATTCGACGGCTGTCGAGCTACGTGCAGCCTGCATATGTGCATATAATTGACACTCAATGACTGCTATATCTCAAGTCATCCCAACCACTGGTTCCCGGTCGAGAGCTCCGGAGTGGATGTGTCTGGGATAGTATAAATACCCACATTGATCGCCGCGATCCAAACGGTACTAAAATTATACTTGCTGGCGCTCTCTCTCGCTCGCTCTCTCTGCCAGCATGTTTGCTTTCCTGGTGATACACGACATCGCAAGAGTCTACTTTCTGCCAACTGAGCGAGCTGAGTTCCTGCCTCTTTTTTAGGTTTCGTGCGTGGGCAGCGCCATAGGCACTCCGGTGATATTTTCAACGAGAATTGCGCGATGGCTGCTTGGTCGTAGGATCGAGCGGCCGGCTCCGAGGCTAGTTTGTCTGATGATGCGCCTATTCGCGCATAGTGTGTCCTCGACTGCGACGTCCAGCGACGCTCAGGCCTTGCGGGGACGGTCGCGTGTGGATCTGATGCGACACGTGAGCCGGGCGCCACTTTTGACTCTTTTCGCTGCTGCACGGTCGTGTCGAATGTATGCGCAGACGGCTTTTTCGCATCCGATGGCTGAGATTAGCCTGTGTGCACCTGTCAACGGTGGAGTGGCCATCTTTACATAGCATGCGTGTTCGGCATGAAGCTATCCGTTTGCGTATAGACCTTATCTTACGCATCCTGCTCACGCTATTAATAAAATGTCCTTTAAGAATAACATGACTCTCTGGATCTCATACCTCAGCCCATGGATCCTAGGACCATGTCTAACCATACTCAGTGAGCGACTCGGAAATCGCTTTAGTTTTATCGCCGACAGTCCGGCTCCGACTCTCTCTGCACTCTGTGGCCTCATCAGCCTCATCTCTATCAGGAGCATACTGGCCTGAATCGGTGTGTCGGGCTCATGAACACTATACTCCACTTCCGGGGTTTCCAACAACTGCATAGCACGCGCGAATACAGTTTGATTGACATGTCTCTCCGTGTGCCTGGCCTGTACCTGTGTGTAAAGGATAGATATGCTAGAAGCGCAATTAGCGATTCAGATCATAATAGTGTGTTTTCTCTCTTGTCAGTTCGTGCCTCCATCTGACCGCGATGCAGTGCGAGGCCGGCTACCCTCCTGTATCTTGTGTCGCCTAGCGGGTTCTGCACAGCTTTTTGGATTGGTCACACCATGCGGGCGAAATCAGTCAAACCCCGCTACTACCCGCGTATTCGCTGCGCATGTTCCTTCACCAGCCCAGATACGCATATATATAGACTGGCTGTGCGGTCTTCAGCCTCTGCGGTATTCTCGTCTATCTGTGCGTGGATGAGCTTACCGAGAAACTTCCGCTATCGTCGCCAGATACTGGCCGATTTCACGCTAGCGTGGTCATTCCCGTACGCCTTAAAGCGCTGGCAACACAGATCTCGATTCGATGGGTCAAGTTGCGGAGTTGCGTGCGAGATATCTTCTGCACTCTCGACAGAAGCTCTCCTTTGTGTTGCTTTTTCGCGCGGTTTCGGTTCTATCGGAGCCCGCCTTCCCTGACAGGAGCCTTTCTTTTCTATTGACAAACAAGGAGGTTGGTGATCTGTGACAAACATGAGTTATTGCCCTCGCTGTGCGGATTAGTTGCTTCGCACGACGTGGATAGGGCTCTCAGCGATTGCGTCTCTACCCTTCTCGCGCTTCCATAGTTTCGCTCGTACATTTAGTGTCGCTCCATTGAGCTGCCATAATATACTATTAGCCGCAGCTCTTCTCGTGTTATATTATACAATTATCCCTATGACTAATCATGAGCTGACATGTGCGTCGAGTGCTCTCAAAGATACTTCGCTACGATATGCACTACACACCCGGCATTCTCATTCAGTCCGCATGTAGAGCGATACTCTTCGCGACTAGCCGCTAGTAGCCTCTGCCGCCGGCGAAGTTACACAGAAAGATATAAGGGATAAGCGATAGAACCTCTATCTGGCGGCCACGGGTGGTGGCTCCCGGTGACGGTGTCATGCTCATGTCTCGCGACATCTCTCTCGCCGTTGTCTTCGTTCTCCGTGCTCGCCCTCACTTTTATCTCAGCTGCGGCGATCGGATCTGCGATCTTAGTCGACAGTAGGTCTTACGACAAGACTCAGACTGCCGATGCCGCGTCGCGTCACCGTTACACTTGTCATCGCCATGGACCGCAGCGCGCTCCTTGCACTGAAGTCTTCACATCCCTCTTATTACTATATCGTGCACTTCTCTCCGCGACTCTAGCATGATGACCTGCCCCCTCCCAGTGCCTTGGTCACCGTGAGGGACACCGAGAACGCCATAGCCACACCGACATCGGAGCTCCAAACGCCACTGCAGCGCTAGCAGAGGACGCTCACATCTCCGTCGAAGCTACCATCGTCTCCGTCATCGCAAGCTGCATCCGCCCGTCACCTCATCTTCGCCGGAGAGCCACCGGAGGAGCGCCGCCACCCACGCCCGAAGCCGTCGCCGTTTTCCCCCTGCTTCGGTGAGCACGCGCGCACAGCAACATCTCAGCCAATCCGCATGTGGCACATGGCGATATGCTACAGTAACCGCGGTTCAAAATCATGTTTTAGACATATTTTCACCAATTTTTCGTTTAGCTATGTCCCTTGAACCGTATATCCAAATTCATCAATTATTTTTCCTGTGTACTCAAATTGATCCGGAGAATCCATTAGAAGCAAATTCACACCCTTGCACTGTTCAAATTTGAATTTGTTTGAATTCGGATTCAACCTTCTGGAGGCCATATCTTGCAAACCATATATCCTATTTAATTGATTTCTTTTGCCCGTAAAACACTTGTATCAAATACTTGCTAAAAATATTCTGAACACTCATATTCAAATACTTCTGACTTTATTCTATATTATCTCAAACATAATCTTTTATAGCAATATCCCTCTCTGTATTAACTCTTGTGAGTTGATCCTTTCCCTTGTCACCTTATAGCACATCTAGACCCATATTATAATATTGAGCCCATATGTATTGTTGTTGTTCAACCTTGCCATATTTGTTTTGTTGTTCTTTTGATTCTTTTATATGGCATGGTTGTTTATTTGGATTCTTTCGTTTGCGATAGATTGCTCGGAGCGTGACTAGTAGAATTATCAGGATTGTGAGTGCGACGATCTTCATCAAACATACCAGGCAAGTTACACCTTGATCATCCTTCATCCTATTATTTTTCTATGCATGTAGTTATATATATCACAATACATATTATGCATGTGTAGGAATATTATGGTAGTATGCTATTGCTTTTGAGATGCAGTTAGTATGGCCTTATTGTAGACCGCAGTAGTGTATTCTTGCTATGCTATGTAGGCGGGGATTGGTTCGTGTATTCATCGAGATTTTGTGAGGACTATATATAATATAACTTGAGTAAAAACATAATATATAATTCACCTCTGGACGGACAGGGTTGCATCATGGTTTCTTGTTCCTTTTCTAAGGACATGGACCATGGCTAAGTGCACGCGAATAATATTGCTGGGTGGTTTCAAGAACATCATGGTTTATACCCTCTGAATGTAAGTGGGTGCCATTCAGGCTCAAAAAGATCAGACAGACTTAGTGACTATAGTAGCTTCCATGTACAACCACTGCTAATATGCGCTCTGGCTTAGTTGATCAATTGTGGAGACCTTACCCGGATGTGCCAGCAAATGTAGCTATGATAGTTGGGATGGGCCTCCTGTGGGACTAGGCGACTACTTCTGAAAGACTATGTCTCAATCTTCGGGTTGAGTCCAGTGGGTAAAATGTACAAATCTCTGCAGAGTGTATAAACTAATCATGATTAGCCGTGTTCTCGGTTATGGACAAATTTGAGCCACTATGCCATTACAGTTGTTGGATCATCTTGACAGATGATACCTTAATAAAAATTGAGTGGGAAACTTAATAATTGGGATAGGTTGTAATTGGATTGCCCAATTCAACCATATGTATTCAATTGTAGCAAGACATAATTAAAATTTGACTATTATATTATGTAGTTATCAGGGAAAAACTAGCTTTCTGCAAAACAACCACTACAATATCCTCTTGATACACCTTGCATATCTCTACTCCTAATGTCTCAGTTGGTAGGTCGCGTTCCGGGTTTAATTTTCGTCCCACCTCACCCGATCTTTTTTGGTACTTCTTTGGTACTTCCTCTCACCTCACACTGAGCCGCCATGAACCAAAAAAACCTCGTATTGAGGCTCCCACCCGCCCCCACGCACCCATCTACAAAGCAAAGGAAAAAAACCTACGAAAATTAACCAATGAAAAAAACCTACGAAAATTAACCAGCAAAAAAACCTAAACCAATCGCACGCACGACTCTCCTGCCCTCCACTCGCACGCCCGACTCTCCTGCCCTCCACTCGCACCCGACTCACTGCCCTCGTTCGCGGCCGCCCTCCATCCCTTCGCCGCCGCCAAGACCCCGCCGGATCTCACACCCGCCGCTCTCTCGAGAAGACCCTGTCGGATCTCCGTCGCCGATCTCCTCGAGAAGACCCTGCCGGATCTCACCGCCGTCGATCTCCTCGCGAAGATCCCGCCGGATCTCGCTGCCGCCGTAACTCCATAAAGCCGCCGCGCCGATCCCCTCCAGAAACCCCGCGATCCCCTCCGGAAGACCCCGCGATTCTTGCGTCGGGGCCATGGTTCTGGATCGCCGTCGCAGGGCGGTTTCAACCAGAGGTATGGATAGGAGAAAACTCAAACGCAGGGCTGTTTCAATCATAGGTATAGCAGAGCGGTTTCAACCCCATGTATTAACATCATGATGGATCTAGCCGGCGGCCTTGAGGAGAGGAGCTCGACGAGCGGGCAGGGTGATCCCTGCCTTGGAGACGGCGACCCTCAACCCCTTGCTGCGTGGTGCACTGGGCACATCCTGTGACGAGGGAGGCGAGCCACAATTCATCACCTTCTCGTCTCTCTCATGGCTGTGGCACAGGTAAACCTCTTTGCCCCCCATCTTCTACTCCAGATCAATGGGCAAGCCTGGACGTCTGACTGTGCAACTTTGTGATTTTACTAGGCCTCTATATTGTGCTTCAGATTATGTAGTTTGCAGTCTTGACTCCTCTGCATTAACGTTTTTTATGGTCTTCTCATCATTGTCAGGATGTCCGCACCCCGAGCCGAGCTCTGTTTGACCGGAGGACAAGCAGAGGAAAGGCGAACAGGGGTGATGACGTGGCTCCTGAGCAAGGTGAACTCGCCTTTAAGGCGAGCGGTGGCGGTATCATCCTTAACAACAGCACTTCATTTCCTTCACATTGTGTGCTCTCTTATCAGGGCACATCGCCGTCAGCTAATCCTTGAAAATTAACGGGGTACACTTGATCAACGTCGTTATCTCGTTGTTGCACTCGCCTGTTTATCGCGTATTTTTTCTATTGATTTGCGTATTTTGTCCGTACTGTACCCTTAGTTTGGATTCTATTCTATGAGGCCCTTATCTGGGCCCTACAATCAGTTAACACTCAAATGCGCTGATTCTGATTAGCGGGCAACCGACACGACTCGTTATTCGCACCCACTAGTCGATTTAACTGTTGTGTATTCTCAAGGACTGTCGTTTTCTAGTACTGTAACCGATTTTCTTATCACATATATTTTTGGGGTCGGTGCTCAAAACTGCCAGACGCTTGAAAGCAAGAACCGCTTGAACAGCCACCTTGAAGATAAGTTCACCTCGCCTACCCAGCAGTGTCACCGCTTCGTTGACTTAATGCAAATAAGATTCAGATCAGAATTAAACTCTGTAAACTGAGCACACTGAAATCCTTTCCATCTGTCCTGCCTTGTCCATGTACGCACGGAACTCTTCATTTGAGGCTACTCCCGTCCTCCACTGTGCAGGCCAGCGACATTCTCTCTATACTCAAACGGCAGGGACTGCCTCCATTGACCGTCTTCGGTCTCTGTATGTATATTTAATCAATCAAAACAAAGTTTTTGATAATAATCAAGAATGATGAAATTTTGGACTTTAGACTATATCAGTGACAATTTTCATGATAAATTACAGAAAGTTTGTATCTAGGGGATATCTTCATGTCGACTTACGTTCAATATTAGGATATGTCCCCTCATGTGCCAGTTTTGAGTTCTTGTTAGAAGTTCACGATCTGTTTTAGTTCCTGCATCTTTTTCCACCTTTCTGTAGAGATTTGAGTATAACTTAAAGTTATGCATATAAGCTTGTGAGTTTATAAGCTACCTTGATGGTTCTAACTAAATTCTGCAAAAATATGACCATGACAGAAAGAGAAATGGAGGTTTAGAGGCAGAGTGGATGCCTGCACCAACTTTATAGATTGAACTACGTTTTGCTAGATGACTCAAATTTCAGAACACGAGCATTATTTTTTGGGAATGCAGTTAACAACAGAATCAAGTCAAGATGAAAAATGGAGAACTGTTCAATATTGAGTTTAATTCCTTTCTTGCAGAGCACCAGAGATGAGTGAGGAGATTATTAAATATTGAATATAATTCCTTTCTTGTATCCATGGTCGATCTATTGTACTCTGTCGTTTGCCTTAGTGAGAACGACACTGCTCTATCGCTTGCTTATTTAAGATCATGCTAATGCATTTTGCTAGCCTATGTAGTCTATTCTAACTTTCTCTCCCCTTACTGTTGCACGCCTTGGTGTTGGAGTGCAGCTTTCGATATCTTCTATTCCTGGGATAGTTGGAATTGAATACTATGACTAGATATTCACGATGGTATTGTTATCAGTCTTCGGACTTCATGATTTCGGTGCAGCATGTCTAGACCATCAACGGCAATTTGAGCTCCTTAGTGAAGTAGGTTTGTAAGGCATTGCTTCAACTCAAGAAAATCAATGGCACACAATTGGGAAGTTGACTGACAATCCAAAGAGAGTGCCAATTTTCAATCTCGTGTTTAGGTGCTTACATCAATCTCGTGCATAGTCTCGATCACCACCACCGGGGCAGCTACTTCTGCTGGCAGGGGCTGGGCGCCCGTGGAGGATGCTATCACCCATGCGCGCAGTGATGCAGTGGTGGCCGAAGAAGGCCGTCTTCTGGGGAGCCGCGCGCTGGCCGCCATCTCCACCCGGCCACACCAACAAGACGGTGATTTTAGGGTTGGTTCTGCTGAAAACCAAGCTGGCAGGTGGCCAATCAATCATTTCACGTTCTTAAACAGTACATAACATAATGCTATTGTGTGTTTTTCAGTAATATGCAGAGAAGTTGCCTGACATATGACCACGAGAGCAAGTTGTTTTTTTTGATGAAAATGATAGCTACCTTGATGAAGATTTAGCAATACAGCATTTCCTCTAATTATTTGTAGCTAATCCTTTAGCTCCAAGGAAATAGCTGAATGTCAACTACCAAATTAAACTTACCTTTGTACAGAAAATACGTGGAGTTGATGTGATCTGGCAAGTGAGCATCTCTCACCAACGAGTTAATAACACTTAAAATAAGGTGCAGCAGTACCAATTTTTCCCGTAAAAGGTGAATTTTTTGTTTCTTCATTCAATTAACCATCGTTTTGATCGATGATGCATAATAGAAATATGCATTCCTTTACTGTTTTTTCTCCATAAGATCCTTTTATCACTCATTAAAATTTTGCAAGTTCTTGCCATACCCGAAGCTTCCATTATCGCTGACTTCGCCGGAATGCCTGCACCCATGTTCCAGGTGCCAATAATGAATCCTGTGTTTAGGTGCTTCTACATAAATCCCGTGCATAGTCTCGATCACCACCACTGGGGCAGCTACTTCTGCTGGCAGTAGCACTTTCCTCTGACATGTGTTTTTTTGTCGTTGTGTGCTTCTACATTAATCCTGGGTCGTTGTATTTAGGTTCTCTAAGGCCTAAACTGTGACTTTTCTTAATTGTATGTGTTACAACTCGTTTTACTGTACTAATTTATTCAGTTGCACCAATACAAGGTGTGGAGAGTTTGGGTTCGGAAGGTAGTTAGCCTACAAGAGAAGGGGGTTTAGTATTTTCTTGATGGCACATGTTGGAAGGTGCCATCTTTATTTCTCTTATCTTATGGGTTTCCTCACAATTGTTTTCTTACAATGTGCACAATTTTGCAACAATAAACATTGGCTGGGTATATACACTTGAATAGATGATCTGGTTACATAGCATGCACCCCGGGGAGTTTCAGGAATTATGATGTGTTGGTTTTATTTGGTTGAAACCATTAATGGTTGTCTGAGTTACTTGACTAGGACTGTTTGGGCATGAAGTGTGTGCTCTATAACTCCTTCCTATTGGATATTTTTGCTCTCCTTATTGCACATGTTCCTGAGAAAAGTGAAGTACTTATGTCGATAAGATGTTGATTCTCAAAACTCTTAACATCTTATAGTGTATCGGTAGTGTTAAAACAAAAATAGCGATTACTTTTCTCGTGTTATCGTCTATTGTGTTTCTTCTGTCCTTGATTCCAAAGGAACTGTAGTAATTACTTTGCCTAAAGTTTGTGTTATTTCCATTTACGATGTGTTCAACTCAATTGTGTTACTAAAATACTTTTATCGGCGGATATTTATCAAGAAGTAACATGTCACCACTTTGAATACAACCTTAGTTTTACATGCATTAGTTTTCTAATTAAATGTTGTCGTTGTAAGCATCAAAACTATCTTCTAGATTCACAACTTATGCTTATGCCTCCGTTTAAAAAAACTAGCTTCTACAGTCACAGCCTTGCTGGGAGCCAGGGTGAGAAACTAAATGTCAACATGGTTGTGCAGGTCTGCAGGAGGTGCCTTTGAGAACTTGATCAGCTACTCGAGCTTCATTGTCAGCGAAGTCTCCACTGGGTTGCCCAGATCTGTCCTGAATTGCTTCATTGATGACAATTTGGAGAAGGCTCCGCTGACACTTACAAAGGATGTTTTCCTTTGTTGGAAAGACGAGGATACGCTGGAGATAGACATGGGGTGGTAAGAAAATGATGAGTTCCTGATGATATTATGCTTGCTGGTCTAAACCTACATGTATTATGTCAGTTTGTTGTTAAGAGTATCTTGAAAATATAAAGCCACTGGGTGGCCAGGCATTCTATACTATCGTCTTTCCAAGAGCCCACATTTCTGCATGTATATATTTGTTGTACAGCCTATGCTGGTTTGCCTACAATAATTATCAGAAGGTAATATGCAGCAGCCAAATTCTCTCGGTCGACGTTGATTTTGTCATGTTCTTAAGCAAACCCTGCGTACCATATTCCTCAAAAGGTGAAGAGGACGGGAAGACACATGTGCTAAAGCAAAAAAAAAACAGTATATTTAGGATCTACCCCTTAGCTTAATTTACAAGTTGTGTGAGCCTGCTCATATATCGATATTGATTCAGCAATTCGCAGGATAGCATGAAACCTATTCTTTTATTCTGCTAGAATTGACTAACCAGCATTAAAATTCGTAATTGTAACCAAATTACGTATGTGTTCCTATAAAAAAAGAGAGAGAACAATGCATTTCAGCATGTATGTCTCGGCTCCTATAAATAAGAGAGAGAACAATGCATTTCAGCATGTATGTCTCAGTGTGGCGTGCTGTAGCGGATCACAATATTCTTCTAGGTACGTATGATAAGTTGCACAAGCATCTTTGTATTGTTTTTCGCATATATCTTTGTTTTCTTCTACTGTAATGTCGTCGGTAGCTGTTTGCTCTATTTCTTTCCTATTTGCAGTGCGCTTCTCTTTTGATTCCATGCTTCAATCAAATCAAATTGACGTCATTAGTGGATTGCATGCTGATTTTTTGTTTTTCTTTCATGGAAGTAATTAGGGGATTGTGATACAGTCTCCAGTCTCACCACTGATACTCTCAGTCGATGCTATATTAGTGTAGTGGTGGTTGTGCGGTGGAGGTGGGGCTTCATCCTTCAGGCAAATCGTGCAACATGGATCTGGTCTGATATCGATCCAGACAGATCTGGCGCTGGCAGCCCGTCCGACGGCAAGGGCTGAGGCCAACAGGGGCCGTGTGCAGCCGGCGCTGGCGTGGATCGGTGGGCAGTGCTGGTGGCGTGGCTAAGGTGGTGGAGGTGCGTGCACGTCCTGGAGTCCGGTCGGGCCTTCCTCCCCGGCTTCTGGACGACAGCGTGCGGCGCGGGCAGGCTTGTCTTGTGCCCATCTTTGGTGGTGATGGCGGTGGATCTACCCCCTCTTCGGCGGACATGTGGCTGTTGGTGGCCTCTCGCCAGTCACGCCAGTAGCCGTGGTGGGGTGAAGCAGGGGTGCTTCGGGGGGAGGGGGAAGTCGGTAGGAGGGATGGGGGCTCTGCTGTTGTTGAGTCGCCTGTCGCCGACGTAGGGGGTGCCAGTCATGGTTGTGTGCCGGTCCTTCCCCTTCCCCTTTTCCTCAGCCTGGTGCTTTCTGGCGATGCTTGAGGTTGGACGGTCGTTGTCGGTTCCGGCGGTGGTTGGATTTGGAGAAGCTATTGAAAGCCACCCCCTTTGATGTTCTCAGGGTGGTCTGGGTACAAGGTGGCGGCCCTGGCAGTGGGAGGCGTGTTGATCTTGGGCGGATTTGCGCGGCTCAGGAGCGGGAGAGCAGACAAGGCTGCTCGGGCGGCATGGATGCGGGTGGTTGGCGGAGCGGGGGTGCGACGGAGGGGGTCGGAGCACCGGGGTACATCACTTGCCCAATCTTTGTACTAGCCATCGGCGGTGGCGTCCGCAGACGTTGTTTCCCCCTTGCAGGGTCCGTTGTGGTGCTCTCAATCCCTTTGTGTTACTCCGAGTGAAAACTTGATCCACGGGATCAGATGATGGCGGCTATCAGTGGTCCCGCCCTTCTTGGAGGCACCATTTTGGAGTCCCCGCTCCGGCGTTGGCTGCCTCACCTCTCCTTGGTGGATCACTCATGTGGTGGTCCGTCGGCTAGAAGCGGTTCTTCTTTGCTCATTCGTAGTATGCTTGGTAGTCGCTAGGGTGGTTTGTCGGCACCTTTGTATCTTGCTTTGGGTGTGTGTTGAGTGCGGTGGTGGTGTGTGTTTGTATCGGTCTTATCGGATGTATACAGTGATTGTTGCTTTATAATGTAAAGCAGGGGGCGTTTTCGTCATTAGGGGATTGTGTCATGGAGAAATAGAGGGGTCTAGAAAGAAAGAGGGAGCGGGGGTGGGAAATAGAAGGGTATGGATAGAGATGGAGGGTGGTAGACAGAGTGGGGAACGAGATAAGATATGCATTATATTCATAGGTGCAATCGGATGAAAACAAATTAAAAGGCCCGTGGCAACGCACAGGCATTTTACTAGTTACAGGTAATGATTGATCAAAATGATCAGCTAGCTTGAGACTTAAATTACAGAAAGAAATCACTTACAGACAATAGCAACTGACGATAGATTTGTCGAATGCGTCTTTATTGTATAGCTGAAAAAGTTCTGAATACTCAACGACCACAGCTTTCTTATGGTAGTAATGCTCTTCATTGACATTCACCATGAGGGACTCTCGATTGGAAATCTTGGTAATGTCCATGTACCATTGATGCAATGCATACATTCTCGTTGGGAGCTTATTGACCTCCTCTGGCTCGACCAAAGGTTGGCCCCAGGCATATTTTCATTTTATTTCCTCCTCTCTAGTCGGAGACATGGGCTCGATATCGAGGAGTTGTCCAACAGTGATCCCGATCGATTCAGCCTGCGCAATATGCTCCTCGGTTATTACCACATCGCCCAGCTCGGGAACGTTAACGGTTTGCCCACAATAATATTGGGCGCGCCTACTCTCATGTGTTGTTGGCACAACAAGCGGGGGGATTGATTGCGCCGCCTGTTCTCCCAGCTGGGGAACGGTTTTACTGCAATTTTTGCCAGATGATTTGCTCGAGCTCAAGCTCGCCTCTTTCTGTATACGTGCTCGATTTAACTTCCTGAGGTGGCGCTCATAGTCCGTGTCAACAGGCTTGGGAGCTGGTGGTCTAGCCATACGAATGAAGTGGTCAATCTTTTCCACGTGCACTTTCTCCCTTGGCGGCGGTGGCGGTTTCGGTGCAAAATGGGCTTCCACCTCGGTCTTCGATATGGCTACGTTTTCCTCCTCGGACTTGTCGTAAGGCCTCTGTGGAAGAGGCGCGAGGTTTGGACCATATTGAAATCGCTTGCCTCCGTCTGTACCTGCAGTACTATCTCGACTTGTACCGCTACGCACCATAGCTGAGGCGGCTCTCTTCCGTGATTGCTGAGGCGGCGAAGACGGCTGACGTGGCTGAGTTGGAGGAGGAGGAGTGGCCTGAAGCTGTGCCGGACTTGGAGGGGAAGTGGCCTGAAGCTGTGCCGAACTTGGAGGAGGAGTGGCCTGACGCGTTGGTGGACTTGGAGGAGCGGGAGTCAACTTTTTGTTCGGGCCTCGTTTCGTCCTGTTGCCTGAATATTTGCTCGATCCGGATGGCTGAAAGAAGAAAGATCGATTCGTTAATATATCTTCAAGTCATTTAAAACATGTGATGATCACCAGATGCCTGCTTATATAAATTTAAAGGTGATTTAAATGATTTTTTAACGTTAGATAAAGCAAAAATGAGTGTGTCTAGATTAGTGATATTTTCTTACGGGCACCTGCAAGATTTACATGAAAATGTTTTCCTATGGCCGCTCAATTCTTTTGATCGATGTCGTAATTGAGGTGTCTATCACCATGAACCGTCCTATGTTCTTTAATGGTATTAAGCTATGAGCTACCCTATGTTTCAAAGAGTTCATGAGTTGCGTATGACCATGAGACTCAAATTACATGATGCATGATATTCCACAATTTATATTTTGTCCATGCTGTATGTCCATGGAAATGTTTTATACATTAGTATCTAACATAATTACATAAATGGCTATAGACGGGGAGAGAGGGAGACGAGATGGGGGCGTCGGCGGCGAGAGAGGGGCTGCGGGCGAGTGCGTCCACCGGCGAGGGAGGGGGCGACTTTTATAGCGGCCGGGGTGGCAAACATGTCTAGGGTTTTGGCGGGAGGGGGGCGCGTGGCCGTACTGCGCCGCCCGTGAAAAATCAATGGTAGGCCGACCGGCGGCAGCCTTGGCATTGATCCCCCGCGGGAAAACGAGGCGATGAGGAAGACGAGACGAGGCTGGTCGATGACTCAGCGGCCCCACCAGGCTTTCGCGCCAAAAACGCTTCCACCGGCGCCCCCCAGCGCCAAATTTGGGCCTAACTGGCGAAAATTGGGCTTCTTGAGGCGCGACTGGGCCGTTTTTTTAGCGTCGGCGATAAAAAAGGGCCTTGGGGGGGGGGGGATGTTGGGGGCGCGAGTGAAGATGCTCTAAGATAGGAAGGTAGTTATGGCCCTTGTCCCTTGATGCAATCATTGGCTAACTTAGAACACGAGTTGGTGGATTTGTGATAGGAGTGAGGGTTGAGAGTGAGCGGGATGGGGGTTCGGAATTGGCCCATTCAGTTATGGCGGTCTGAGCGGAATAATTTTCCTACTTTGAAGATGTAGAAAATTACATTTCATTAGAGATGGCTTTGGCTCGAGCGAGAAATGTCTTGCTACAAATCGTGTGTTGGAAATAGCATGACGGATATTCGGACAACTATATTTCTCCCCCACATATGTGCTGGATTTGGGGGAGCCCGGACCATCTAGATGATTGGATTTGAGGAGCCTGCTAGGCACCCGTTTGATGTCCGAACATGCACGAACATACGAGGGAGAAATGAACTTCAACCTTGGAGGCGATCTTAATTATTTGTTTAATTCATTTATATACGCATTGTGTAGCCTGTAGCAACGCACGGGCATTCTACTAGTATTGAAGTTGATGCTCAGTTTAAATGTAATATTTGTCGTTTCTTTTGTTGTTGAGTCCATGCAGTTATCTCGACACTCTTGTGAACCCAACAAGTTTGAGGATATTGCCAAGAAGACCAACTTTTTTTTTGAATTTTAGGGGGGGGGGGGGGGGGTAGAACTCCCCCGCCTGAATCACTTTTTATTAACCAGGGGACCGAACAGCTTCATACCGCAGGATCATTACAAAGGAAAGAGAGAGAGAAAGAGAGAGGTGGGGTGGGGGGGGGGGGCTATATCACAAGTTTCCCAAGCCACACATCAACATGCTGGTCATCATCAGCCCGGAATCTCCCCCGCCAGAGCACGGCGTCGTCCCGGCATCGCTTCATAGTGACCGCCAGAGAGGGGGAGTCTTCACGGAAGACCAACTTGGTGTGGAAAACACCCAGTTTCAAGCGTTTGAACTTGAAGCTGCTGTTCATGAAAGGGTTTTCGGAGGATGAGAAGGTGATGAACTATATAAGGCTTGTCATGAAAAGATCTGTGGGCTTGAAGAGAATCGAACTGCATGATAAAGATCCATGTGAGGAGTGCAAAGCCATAGTCCCCGGGTGTTTAAGGTTTCCTGTGGATGAATCTAGCAAGCGTCGGATTAAGGAGAAACTCACATCTGGGTTCTCTGCATATGGGGAGATAATAATGGGATGATGCATACAATCAAGCAGTGCGCAGAACCAAGTCAGTTGCTTAGAAGGCCCATTAGCAATGGATATATATATAAATATACATTATATGAAAAACCAGCTAGGTGCCCAGGCACCTAGGTGCCCCAAACATTTTACATATATATATATAGTAGGTGCGCAGAACCAAGTCATTTTGCTGGAACCGTATCAATGTTTTGCTGTAACCATGTTTTTTGCTAGAAACCATACAAACCAGGCAGGGACAAGATGTTAGCGATGGTATGACGGCAGCGAGGTGCAAGAAGCGCGTGAGATGAGGTGAGCGACGGGAGGTGGGTCGGCGTGCTGCTTGGTCAAAGGGATAAGAATCGAACGGCTCAGAGGGATCCAATCCGTCAGCTAGCACGCGACCGGCTGAAACATTGGACCGGTGCCCAAAATAAAATTCATTTTCTAAGGACTACCCTTCCAAACAGTAAATGTAACGGCCGGTTGTGGAAAGTACAGAAAAAGTTGCAAGTATTAATAAAAAAACATGTGTCCAGGTGTTGCTACAGAACGGAGCAATAAAACATATGCCTTTTTATTTAAAAACTGTTTAAAAATTGAACATTACAAGTTTAAAAAAACAATATTGGCACCAAATATATTTTTCAAAGTGTTAACTAAGATTTGGTTCACAAGGGACCTATCCAAAATGCTAAACAAGCTTCTTTTACTCCAAAATTTCCTTGGTAACCTTGAATTTCAGCCTTGTCTTCTTCCTCGTTGACTGAACCTCGTCGTTCTCTGGCTCACACAAAGGATAGTTGAAGATATATGTGTCACATCCTAAATCCCAAAATTTCTGAATTTTTGAATGTGAATTATATAAATAGGGTTAATTAAAGTTTTGCTTGTTTTGCTTGAGTCGCGAGTTTTGATTGGAATTTGAAGCTTTTGGCGTTTAAATTAATATTGAAATTGAGAGAAAATAAGCGACTGCTCCAAATATTCGTTTTGATTTTATTTGGAGTTCAAAATCATTTTGGGAATTATTTAGAACACTAAATTTATTTTAGGGGATATTTATAATGCCCAACATAAAGTTTATAAATTTATTATATGAATTTAATTGAATATTTGGGCTGGAAATATATTCCCTAAGCTGTTGGACTTTCTGAAATTTTGTAGAATTCCTGTTGATATTTTAACAAAATCCTAAATCAAATAGGAAACTAAAATAGGGAAATAGAATGCAATTCCATAAAGCCCAGCCCGTGCGAGTGGACCATACCTATTCATTGCCAACGCACACAACTTAGTAGTAGCTGAAGCCCACCCTGGCCCAAATCACCACGGCCCTCTCTCTCTGCCAAGCGGGACCCACCGGTCAGGGAGTCGTTGCTAACCTCCCGACGCGCACGCATGTGTAACCGCCGGCGACTAGGTTGCCGACAACCCTATGCCCGAGCCCAATCGACTGAATTGCCGTCTCCCATAAATAACCTTAGCACATCTATTTTTTCCTTTGCTTCCCCTCGCTATTTCTGCTAGGCCGTTGTGATTGAAGTTTCTCGACGTTGTCCCTGTCTCTGGCATCGACGACAAATTCTGAAGACACAGACTATCGTTAGCTCCGCATACCCATATCGAAAATCCTGGCTCCGCATGTCCATCGCTTCTTCTTAGCACACCTGGGATGGAGGCCGAGCAACGCAGTAACAACATCCTCGATTTCGATAATGTAAGGACGAGATAGACCGCACCTTAATCTCTATTGGGATCGCCGCGCCGACGCGCTTCCCGTTGTCCCTTTAAGAAAAACCGAGGAGCCCTGGAACGACCACACAACACTGTCTTTGCTTGAGCTCGTTGTTGCATCAGGCAGCATCGGCGAGCTTTCGCCATTGCCTCCGTCTTCCTCCAGCCCGTACACGTGCACCATCAGCTCTATCCACCATAAAGCACATGTGTACACCATCCACCAATGAATGTATAGGCAAAATAAATAAATGAAATAGGAAAGTAATATGATTTTGAACTCCAAATATTTCGGCCCTTTGGATCAACAACAATATTGTAAAGAATCAAATGAATGGTAATTTGGTAATATACATTCATTGTCTAAGAAATTGAGAAAAGTATGTTTTCTGTCTCTCCGGTTTACCAGAAGTCTACATGTAGTCCCTCAACATTTTTCGGGCAACATTCCGTCCCTCATTTTTTAAAACCGAATAATTTTGTCCAAAACCGGATTCGAGGGGAAAATCGGTCATCTTCCCTAGCTAACTTCGATTGTTGGATTGTGTATAATCTAATCGAAAAGTTAAAAAGGTGTCGCTCCCATACCCCTTCGCTCATGCCTCATGTGAGAGCTTAATTAGGGTTTCCATTTGTCTTATGGTCCTTGGACCATGGAGGCGTAGGTGAATCCCGGCCCTTGCCAGTGGGAGGGGGCTCTGTTTTTATGTGTGTTTGAGTTTTGTTAGGGTTTGTGCCATGCTCAAGAAGGCGAGGCGGAGACTTCTTGAAGATGAAATAAGATTCTCCCCGCCTAGCCCCCGTTCTGGTGATGCTTCCAGAGTTGTCGGGGGGCGTGTGGAGATGTGTCACCGATAGATCTCGTTGGATCCGGTCAAAGGATCGAAGTATTCTCATCAAAGTCAGCCAATTTTTTCTGTGGAAAATATTATGTTTTTTAAATTGTTATGTACAACTAAAATGACTAGCTGAAATATTGACCAAAAGGTAAATATTTCGGTACCTACAAAAATTATTGAAATTCAGTGAATTTGATCGAAGTCTCTGCAAAAGTGAAAACCTACTCCCAACTCCCAAGGCGGTTGCTATCCTCTTAGTACCCTAGTAGGAAGAGGGGGAACCCTAATGTAGTACTCTAGCAGTCTAAAACGACTGGTGCACACAATTGACCACGATTCTCTCAAAAACATTCGTGATACACGGAATACACAATGCATGGAAGATTTATGTCAATCGTAGGCATCACCCAAGATCGACACCAGAGTGCACGTACGTTGTACATCAGACAGGCAGCTCAGCCGGCCGCTGCTGGGGTGAGCCGGCGACGGTGACGTCAGCGCGACACAGCGGGCATGTGGCTCGTTGGTGCAGCGACTGGTCGACGCAGCCCGCGTGGAACAGGTGCCCGCACGCCGGCAGTCGACGGACCTTCTCCCCGACAAGCAGCGACGCGAGGCAAATGGCACACTCCTCTGCCGGGGCGGTCCCTTCACAGCTGAGATCGCCCCGGGGGGCTGTTGGGGGCGCGAGTGCAGATGCTCTTAGGTTTCGGTGTTGATGGTACCATCGGTGCCGGGGCAGGGGGCTCGAGAGATAACTTTACCCGACCGACATGGTACACGATGGCGTCTGCAGCGTATTTCGTGGTTAGATGTTGATAAAAAAAATGGTGGTCCCTTCACTACTTCACCACTTCGATTTTCAGTTACCAACCTTCAGTGAATTTTAGTGATTTTGGTTTGTTCAAAGGACCGAAGCATTCTCTTCAAATTCAACCTATTTTTTTGTGGAAAATATTATGATTTTTTGAGTTCCTATGTACATACAACTAAAATGACTAGCTGAAATATTTTGATCAAAAGGTACATATTTCGGTGCCGCAGAAATTATTGAAATTCAGTGAATTTCATCGAAGTCCCACAAAAATGAAAACCTACTCGCAAGGCTGCTGCTACTCATAGTACCCTGGTAGGAACAGGGGGAATCCTAATGGAATACTAATGTATTGGCTGTCTAAAACAACAGGTGCACACACAATTGACCACGATTCTCTCCAAAATATTCATGATATATACACGGTAACACAATGCAAGGAAGATTAATGCCAATCCTACGCATCGCCCAAGATCAACACCAGCGTGCACGTACATTGTACGTCAGACAGGCAGCTCAGCCGGCCGCTGCTGGGGTGCGCCAGCGACGATGACGGCAGCGCGGCACAGCGGGCATGTGGCTCGCTGGTGCAGCCACTGGTCGACGCAGCCTGCGTGCAACAGGTGCCCGCACGCCGGCAGCCGACGGACCTTCTCCCCGACGCGCAGCAGCGCGAGGCAAATGACGCACTCCTCCGGCACGGCGGCACCCTCGAAGTCGAACGGCGCCGGGAGCTTCGCCGAGATGGTGGCCGCGTCAATCCCGCCGCCAGGACGACCTGCCTGGGTGCAGATGACGAGGGCCGCGAGGAAGACGCTGACGGCGAAGGCCGCGAGGGCGAAGGGGCCCATGGTCCCGGCCCCAATGAACGGGTAGACGATGAATAAAATAACGGAGAGCGAGAAGAGGGAGATGCACAACCATCGGCGCCCGGATCCGGACCCGGACCCGGACGGCGCCTCCGTCGAGTTGGTGGCGCTAGTGCCGTCCATGGGGCTAGAGCCTAAAGGCGATCTCGGGTACACGCTCCGCACGTCAAGAAGCTGTGGCGGCGACGGAACCGGACGGGAAGAAGCAGATCGATTATGAATTTATGATGATCTGACTGGATCACGTTGGTGGTTTTAATATTGGAACAGGTAGTATTTATGGAAGATTCTTCTAGCCGCAAGCCAACGAATTAGAGCTTTCCAGTTTGAGATTGCAATGCAAGTAACGTGACAAGCTATTTTCTATTTTATTTTTTGGATGGAGCTTTTTTCTAATAATTTTCTAACATAAATATATGCATGGAGCTGCATACTATTTCCACTCATGCATCAATATTTTTTGAATGAACCCTGTGTCGTTACTGCATATCGCCTGAGTGTTTATGGCAAAACACACATGATTTGGTAGCATGTCGAAAAAGCATTTGTAGCATCGAAAATCCATATATTAGTAGCCTTCATTTCCTAGTAGCAAACCCAAAGGTCTGCCTCATCGGCGACAAATCTGACTCATGGTGCCTCATCGACATAATATAGGGTGGCACTGAACCCATTCCCACGTAGCCCATTGCCATCCTCGGAGCTCGGTGTCATGCCCTTGAGCTCCAGGGCAACGAAACTACATTCCTGAAAAAATCCGACCAAAAACCATGCGAAAAAAATTGTTTCCAAAAAACCCCCAAAGGGAAAACCCCCACCGATACCCCTATCATCGTTCGCTACGATGATAGGTTTATAAATGTGTTAACATCATTAAAAAAATTCATACATTTGAAAGAAATCATGCAACATAGAAAAATGTTCAGCTATTTTATAAAATGTTTCTACAATTTTTAAAAGTGTTCACGGCTTTAGAAAGATGTCATATAGTGTTAGAATAACCCATCAATAATTTTAAAAATGTTCAGGTAGTTTTTTAGATTCTTTTATATTTTTTTAGCAAATAGAAATGAAAATAGAAAAAGAAAAATTGTAGGCCTACTAAAAAATTACACAAATGTACTTCAAACCCCGTCTACTGGGCTGACATATGTCCGTCCGTCTATAGGCGAGCACCCACTATCATCTTTGGTCTCTCGAAATCACTAGTTGAGAAGTACTCTTTCAAAAGATCGCACCCAGCTCCCCGGGTTGCGACAAGTGGCGCACTACATGTGCGACACTTGCCGCAACCTGAGAGTTTCCCTTTTTTCGTATACCGTTTATTCAAAACTTTTTATCTTCTAAACTGTGCGTCGAAATCTCGAACCGTTTTCACCATTGGATTCCTCGCGTCCAGATTTTCAAAAGTAGATCTCATGTTGATATTTAACAGACTTTTTTCACGAAAAAACGGAGGAAAAAACCAGACAAAAAAAAACTAAGCAGAGAGCATGTTGTTTTTTTCCCTTTTCGAAAGAGACACGGCCATGCCTCTCACGAAAGCAAAACCATGCTTCTTTTGAAGGAAAAAAGAGTAGAAAACATTTTTTTTCGAGATGCACCGTCGTGTCTCTTGTGAAAGCAAAAAGTGTGCCTCCCGCGGATGCAAAAACGTGCCTCTCACGGACGGAAAAAACAAAAAAAAAATTCATTTCCGAAACCATTTTTTTGCCTCTCACGGACATCAAAAGGCCAAAAAACTGAAAAAAACTGTTTAAAAAGCAGAAAACGCATGCGGATAAAAAAATTCTGAAGGAAGTACCCAGAGCACGACATGTGACGACGGCTGAGAGCGCACCAAATGAGGCACTCTCAACCTACCTTAAACTCATCTTTGAGAGGCTCCCGAAGGAATGCTAGTTAACGAGTTGCTCCCAAAGAACGCTGGTCAACGACTCCCAAGGCTGCTGCTATCCTCTTAGTACCCTGGTAGTCTAAAACAACAGGTGCACACAATTGACCACGATTCTCTCAAAAACATTCGTGGTACACGGAATACGCAATGCATGTGGAAGATTAATGCCAATGGTACGCATCGCCCAAGATCGACACCAGCGTGCACGTACGTTGTACGTCAGACAGGCAGCTCAGCCGGCCGCTGCTGGGGTGCGCCGGCGACGGCAATGCGGCATAGCGGGCACGTGGCTCGTTGGTGCAGCCACTGGTCGACGCAGCCGGCGTGGAACAGGTGCCCGCACGCCGGCAGCCGACGGACCTTCTCCCCGGCACGCAGCGGCGCGAGGCAAATGGGGCACTCCTCCACTGCGGCGGCACCCTCGAACACGAACGGCGCCGGGAGCTTGGCCGAGATCGTGGCCGCGTCTATCCCTCCGCCTTGACAACATGCCATGATGCTGATGACGAGGGCCGCGATGAAGAGGCTGACGACGAAGGCCGCGAAGACGAAGGGGCCCATGGCCCCCACGAACGGATAGACGAAGAATAAAATAACGGGGACAGCACAGAGGAAGGTGTACAAGCATCGGTGCCCGGGCCCGGACCCGGACGGCGCCTCCGTCGCCGAGTTGGCGGCGGTGGTGGTGGTGCTAGTGTCGTCCATTGGGGTAGATCCTGAAGGCGATCGAGTACACGCTACGCACGCGCGCGCGTGTTATAGGAGTATGCCCGTGGCGGCGACGGGACTGGACGGTTGGACCTGGGAAGAAACGGAGCGAGTATGAACTTGGAAAGAAACAGAAGGTCACGCGAGTATGTACGCAGATCGATTAGCGTTGAACTGGATCACGTTGGTGTGGTCTTAATTTTGGAAAGAGTAGTTACAGTATTTAAGGAAGATTCTTCTAGCCGCAAGCCAAGGAATTAGAGCTTCCTAGTTTGAGAACATGGACGTCTACCCCGCAAAAAAAAAAAAACTTGCACTGCATCTTGTTTATTTGTTGGGCAGTGTCGTCCTAGCTGGGGTGAAATAATTTTTTTTAGGGACGTGTCTACCGAGCGGCCGTTGGCTCGGTAGCACTGCAGGGCAGCCCCTTCCCTTTTAAGTATATTTTTGTCCTAATCAAACATATTAGAAAATTTTTTGTCCTCCTAATATGAAAAAGACAAAGACCATACATCGTGTTTAAACAAAACTGAAAAAGCCCACATGCCAACAAGTGTGAACACATTAAATTTAGATATTAAAATTTTAGAAAAGTCATAACTTTTGAACCGAACATCAAAATTAAGGTCCGCTTTCAACGTTAAAATCCTCGTGATGTGCTCTTCGAAACTAGATCCCATATGAGTATGTTTCGACAAAAAAATTGTGCAATTTTGTCTCCATTTTGTGCAACCGTGCAGTTGTTGATGTGCAACTATCTAATAGTCGATGTGCAACTTTCTCTCTATCCATGGATGTCCAGTTTTCAATGATGGCACCTCACCCCAAACTACCCACTATTAATTGAGATGTGCAATTTCGTCTGTTGCCCCAGTCAACTTCTTAGTAGTCGATGTGCAACTTTTTCTCTGTTGTTGGAAGTGCAATTTTTTTACTGTTTGCTACCTCAGTCAACTGCCAAGCAGTGAATGTGCAACTTCAAAAATTGTCCCAGCCAACTACCTAATGGTTGATGTGCAACTTTTCCCTATACCCATGGGTGTGTAGTTTTTATTGCTAGCACCCCTTCCCACCCACCCCAACTAGTGAGATGTGCATCTTTAGGATCTCAACTATAGACAAAACTTTTCTCTACCCTCATGGTCTTATGGATGTGCAGTTTTTCACCATTCAACAAATCCATGTCGGAACGGTGTGCAACTTCCTCTGCTGCCCCAGCCAACTGCCTAGCAGATTATGTGCAACTTCGCCTATTGCCCCCACCAACTAAAACTAAATATCGACAAGTATGGAGGGGGAGGAGTTGTCCATTGACCACTATAAAGTTAGAAACAACAGAATAAGTTGCACATATAGCTGATAAGGTAAGTGGGCATGGTATGACATCAGTAAAAACAATAATCATCCATGAATAGGGAATGGGAGGGTTGCACATCCACTACTAGGTAGTTGGCCGGGTAGTAGACTAGTTGCAGATCACTAAACATTGGTTGTCATGGTGGCTAGGTTGCGAATCTCATAAAAATTTCGACCATGTAGGTTTACAAAATGGTTTTGAAAAAAGTTGCACCATGTTGTACTAAAATTGCACGATGTAGTAATAGAGTTGCACAATATAGTATCAAAGTTGGCATCAAAAAAATTTCATCAAAACATATCCATACAGGATCTGGTTTCGAAGATCTCGTCGCGATGATTCCAATGGTGAAACAGATATGAATTCTGACGCATGGTTTCAAAGATATGACTTTTTGAAAATTTGTAAACCCGAATAAATGCATATGCACATCCAACAGACATGGAGTTAAATGGGCTGACCTTCCCATGTGTCCATCCTATTAGTACTTGCCACGTCATGAGTAGAGACAAAATTTGGACCACGAAACTACATGCACGCTTGTGTGGGAGTCGGCCGCCTGTTTTCACCAAATAGTGCGTACGCACTTTTTAGATTTCAGGTTTTTTTAGTACATAGGGTGAAATAATTTGGAGAGTAGTTTTTCAGCTCCAAGGTGCCTAGGCACGCTCTATGAACAGTAAAATAAAAAATGGAAAAGAAAATCTGAAACTTTTCAACATCAAAGATGTTAAAACTTTTTAGGTGCTAAGAAACCATTCGAGGAGCTCTACACACGAAAAAGATTTCAGTGCTTGAAGTTTTGAGCACTTTAGCACTGAAATCTAAAACTCGTTTGTACACCTTTCTCTACATGATATTTTGGCATGAAAACTTGCAAAACCCGCGAAGTTTGACCATCTTTGATGTTTCAACACCTACAAACTTGCAAAACCTAATCCCCCCCCCCTCCCTCCAGCCATCCGATTTTACTTAAGATTGCAGTTGCAGCAGAAAAAATCATCCCTGATACACACACCCAATGACATCAGAAAAATGAGTGGCATTTGCACAAAAACATAAAGGTGGGATGAATTTTAAAATGTATTCAGGGTGTTTACAATTTATTAGACAACAAAAATATCTACTAGTTGCCAGTATCTCTTTACGCCTTTGATGCCGTTCCACCTCAGTGATGCCCAACAAATATTGCATTAGGATGAAAAGGCAAAGTATATTTTTAGTACTCCATGATAGCATGTGCATAAGAGCATTATTTTTGTCTTGTTGATATATGTGTTTGCAACTGTAATCCAAGTCACGACTTAATTTGGTTGCAAACATATTAGACAACTCCACCAAAGATAATCAATCTGTAAGAACATGCATACCAAATATTCAAGGTTGCATATCAACATAGATATTCTTAAAAAAAATCTTTATGGCACAAATTCAAATAATATGCAAATCAACGTTAAGCTACTAGTTTAAATAAATCTCGTATCAGAAGTTTAGTGTACATCATTGTATTGGGTTGGTTATTGTGCATTGTGTGAAATAGGGAACATGATTATCTACCTATTGTAACCTTTAGGATATAGGCGTGCCTAGTTATTTCACATCTAAGTGACTCAACAAGCATAAACAAAAGTAAAAGCAAAAAATCCCGCACGAATCTCCGTATAAACTCAATGACATAGGAGTTACATAATCTGTAGCCGTTTGGCCCCCCAGGGCACCTAAAAAGAGCGGCCTGGGGGCGAACCGGCGCTAGTTCGGCCCCTGGGGGCGACCTAGCTCCCAGTCACGCCCCCAGGCGCCGGCCCCAGGACGCGGCAAATTCGAACTAGGTCGTTCCCGCTCACAAAAATCGCCACAAGTCGAGCGATCACAAGTCACAGTTCGGCGATCGGATCAGATAGTCTGGCGTAAAAAAAATAGAGCGCCCGCGCGCAACGCATCACTCGATGGGGTCGGCCTGAGGCATCGGCGGAGTCGGCGTGCGCGGGCTTGGCGGGGTCGGAGCTGCTTTTGTGCTAGGCGGCGTCGGCGCGGCTTCGTTGCTGCTGGGCGTCATGGAGGCGTCGTCACTCGGGCTAGGCGGCGGCGTCGGCGTAGGCACGGGGCTTGGCGTCGCCGTCGTCGGCAGCTGGTTCAGGATGAGGCTGCGCTCCGCCATGTACCACGCCTTGAGCTTCTCGTCGGTGCTCTGGAGGATGTCCGCCCCGCCCATCAGAAAAGCCAGGTCGGTGTTCCTCTTCTTCGCGGCGACGTTGGTCTGGAGCAGGTCGAGCTTGATGGCGTTGTTCGTCATCAACGACGACCACTGCGCCGCGGTCTTCTCCTCACGCAGGGCAGCCCAGGCCTGTGCGTCGGTGAGGCAATGCTCGATGGACTCCTGAACTCGCGCGGCAGCAGCGTCGGCGTCTTTCCCTTTCTTGGCCCCTTTGTTGCCGTCTGGCCGCCCTTCTGAAGCGCTCGGCGTCGACGCGTCCGTCTTGTAGGTCTCCTTGGCCTTGAAGAGGGTGCGGCGGACCTCCGCCCACTTCTCGCACTTGTCGATGTGCTTGTAGACATGGAGGTACTTGAAATCGGCATCACTGTTGCCCTGGCGGCACAGGGCGAACATGCGCACCAGCTGCGTCGAGGAACAAACAGTTGGCAGCGAGACACGGCGAAGAGAGGTGTGAGGCCCGCGTGCCATCCCTGATCCTCAACGTTGGCGCCGCTCTCCGAGCAAGCTGCGCTCTCCTCGACGATCCCATGCCACTTGTTGCACGCCGCCTGGATTAGCCCCCAATGATTCGCCATTGCCTTCGCCCCACGCTGCATGTAGACGCCTTTAAAGTAGGGGCCGACCAGTTTGCGCTCGTCTAACTCGGCCTTGATGCGCTCCCACTATGTGTCGATGCTCTGGTTCGCGCCGGTGGTCGGGTCGAGGCAGACGACTTTCCACGCTTCGGCGAGACATTCCTGCTCCTTGGACGTCCACTTGATGCGCGGCTCGCCGGTCCTGGCCGCCCTCTTCTTCTTCTTGCGCCTCGGCCTTGTCTCCTCCTCCTCCTCCTCATCCTCCTCCAGCTCCTCCTGCTCCTCTTGCTCCTCCGGCTCCTCCTCATCGTACTCGAGTTCGCCGTCCAGGCCGCCGCTGAGGTTCCCCGTGTCATCCTGGGTAGCTAATCCCGGGACGCGGCCGTAGTGGCCGAGCTTGCCGCGATGATTTCGTCCATGTCGGCGTCGGTCTCGTCGGTGTCGCCGAGGTGCGTCGTCGAGGCTTGTGAGAAGGGCAGCACGCCACGGCGGAGAGGGGGCGTCGGGGAGGATGCGTACACTGGCGGCAAGTAGTTGTATGGAGGGTACTGCACGCTGGCGAAGGCGGGCGAGGGCGTGCGCTGGGATGGGTGTCCGTGGGGGAAGGTGACGTTGGGGTTGAACCCACCATGCGCGTCCCCGTCGGAGTAGCCCGGCGACGGCGTGCATCCCCATGGTTGCGGCGACGAGAAGCCGGCCGGAGAGCCGACGCTCTGCTGGCTCTAGGGCGCATACTGGGCGTGACCGCCGGGTGGATTCGTCATCCCCACCCGAGACGCCTCGGCCTCGGCTTGATTCGCTGCGGCGGCAGCCGCGCGCGCCGCGTTGTCTCAGGCCTTCTTGGCAATGGCCCTGTTCCGCAGGTCGGCGGTGACAGCCTCACGTCGCTGAACTTCCGCCCTCCAGTCGGCGTTTGACATGCCCGGTGGTTTGGACGGCGGTGCCCTCGGCTTCCTCTGCTTCAGCTGGGCGACGGTGGCGGCCGTAGTTGCCGCGGTGCGGGGGATCACGTACTTCTTTGGCGGCATGGCGGACGGCTGGGAGGCAAGCGGGAGGGAGATTGGCGGGAGGAATGGAGAGAATGCGAGGGAAGTGGGGGGAAAAGCGGGAAGAAACGGCGGGAAGAGGCTCTCGACTCGCCGACAGAGCGGCCCCATGCCTCTTTTCGCTTGCGCCGGCGCCCCCAAGCGCCCCCCAGCGTGCCGGGTTCGGCATGGGTCCCCCGACGCTAATTTCGGCCCGAGCCAGTGAAAAGAGGGCCTTTGGGGGTGTGACTGGGCCGATTTTTCGGCGCTGGCACAGGAAAAATCGCCTGGGGGACCATCTTGGGGGCGCGGCTGGAGATGCTCTTAGATGTGCAATATTTAGAGTACACCTAGGTGTGCTTAAGCAAAACCGTTAGCATATAGTAGCTAGATGGAATCAACATCTCCTATGGTGCTAATAATGGCTTTTGTGAGAGCATGAAACTATCATATCTACTCAATTTAAATGGGGCAGGAAACAAATATAATATGTATTTCCACCCCCTTATAAATTAAGGTTGCACCCTAAGAGTAAAGAAATGATTAACATGAAAGATAATATCATATTTGAAATCTACACAATTTTCTATTGGATTTCCATATATGACATGTTAGATTTGGAGTTAGGGTTTGAAAGATATGAATCTTTTTAAAAGCATTTGAAACTACCCAAAAAACAAAAAAACGAAGGTTAAACAAAGAGTAGTTGGGCCGATATTGCAACATTGTGTAGCCCATCTCCTAAGCGAAAGGGGCAAAAGGGGGCAAGGTAGTAATATCCTACGCCCACCAAAATTCAATGCGAAAGGGGGGAAAGGGGAGAAGATGGGATCAAACCCAAGTCTCCTGGGTGAATGAGTGTGAGGCTCTAGCCAATGGGGTAATTGTGTGCTTGTAATGCATGAGTGGATCACTGCACATGAATCAAAGGCGATGGCCGATCCAGAGACTTATGAAGAAAGAAGTGAATCAATTTTTGCACTTATCGGTGGCATTGGGCTATTTTATGGCAACTTTAAGGGAAACTACACGATGTACGGGCAGTAAGAATTCTCCCTTTACTAGATGTTTTTTCCCCTGAGTGAACGTGTTATGACCCATTCAGTTCCACGTGCGAATCTCAATGAAAGACACATGACAATCACTGTTCGCTCCCACGCACCGCTCTGATAGAACTACATGTTGGCGGCACTAAACATTTTGTTCAGGATGCCAATTTGAGGGAACAAATCTGCGATGGTAAATTCTGCTTTTGGAGCATGACAATTTTCACCAGTTCCCCTTGATGTAGCATGGCAATTTTTGATGTCAGCATGGCAAATCTAGAACAAGTTGGAACTTTAAGTTAGTCTAGCAATTCTCCATGTTGCATGACGACAAATCACTATATATGCATGACAATTACTCTGTTGCACAGTACTGGGAAAACCTTACCAGTAGCATGGGTTTTTTGCATACCAGTAGCATGGGTACCTGGGCTACTGCTAAGGCGTGATGTCTCCCTAGCTATAGCACCAGAAAGCTCCTATCTGCTAGGACTACGTCGGTATTTCCCCAAAGAGGAAGGGATGATGCAGCACAGCGACGGTAGGGTATTTTCCTCAGTGATGAGACCAAGGTTATCGAACTAGTAGGAGAACCAAGCAACATAACATAAACAGCACCTGCACACAAATAACAACACCTCGCAACCCGACGTGTTAAAGGGGTTGTTAATCCCTTCCGGGGTACGGCGCCTCAAGATAGGCAAACGGACGTGAGGTAAATTGTAGTAGATTGATAGATCGAATGCCAAAAAAATAGAAATAAAATGCAACAAGGTATTTTTGTATTTTTGGTTTAATAGATTTGAATAAAAATGCAAAGGAAAAGTAGATCGCAAGGCAAATATATGAGAAAGAAGACCCGGGACCGTAGGTTTCACTAGTGGCTTCTCTCGAGGAAAATAGTAAATGGTGGGTAAACAAATTACTGTTGGGCAATTGATAGAACTTCAAATAATTATGACGATATCCAGACAATGATCATTACATAGGCATCACGTCCAAGATTAGTAGACCGACTCCTGCCTGCTTCTACTACTATTACTCCACACATCGACCGCTATCCAGCATGCATCTAGTGTATTAAGTTCATAGAAAAACGAAGTAATGCATTAAGAAAGATGACATGATGTAGACAAGATCTATCTATGTAGAGATAGACCCCGTCGTTTTACCCTTAGTAGCAACGATACATACGTGTCTGTTCCCTTTCTATCACTGAGGTGGGCACAACCCACCAGGGCGCGCCTGGGCCTCCTGGCGCGACCTGGTGGGTTGTCCCCTCCTCGGGACTCCCCACTAGGTGCAACCAGGGCCTGTTGTGCTCCTTTTGGCCCATAAAAAGTCATCATGGAGTTTCGTGGCATTTGGACTCCGTCTGATATTGATTTCCTGCGATGTAAAAAACAGCAACTGGCACTTGGCACTATGTCAATAGGTTAGTACCAAAAAAAGATATAAAATGACTATAAAATGATTATTAAACATCCAAGATTGATAATAAAACATCATGGAACAATCAAAAATTATAGATACGTTGGAGACGTATCAGCGTCCCCAAGCTTAACTCCTACTCGTCCTCGAGTAGGTAAGTGATAAAAATAGAATTTTTGATGTGGAGTGTTGTTCATCATATCACATCATATCATATTCTTTTCTTTATAGCATGGACATTTGGAATTTTATGTGATTCAAAGCAATAGTCTAGTTTTGACATAATAATTTAGATACTCAAGCATATCAGCAAGCAACCATGTCTTTCAAAATATCAATGCTAAAATAAGTTATCCCTAGCCCATCATGCTCAAACATTGATTCATTCAAGAAACACACTCGAATATTAGTTACACCCAATAGTTACTCACAATCATAGTGCCTCCTAGTTGGTGCTTTTTATAAGAGAAGATGGAGACTCAATTTCAAAAATAAAATTTGCATAAAGTAAAAGAAAGGCCCTTCGCAGAGGGAAGTAGGGATTTGTAGAGGTGCCAAAGCTCAAACCAAAAATATAGAGATAAAAAGATTTTGGGAGGTGATCCATCCCACCCGCAAAAACGACTTAGAGCTCCCGACACTTTCCATGCTAGATATGCCCTAGGCGGTTCCCAAACAGAAAAATAAAGTTTATTCCTTTTTC
The DNA here is from genome assembly GCF_003073215.2 of Triticum urartu. NCBI lineage: Eukaryota > Viridiplantae > Streptophyta > Magnoliopsida > Poales > Poaceae > Triticum > Triticum urartu. The sequence goes on along the minus strand of NC_053022.1, from coordinate 16,436,418 downwards.
CACCATACTTTCACTTTCCATGGCTAACCGTATCCACGGGTGCCTTCCATACCAACACTTTCCAAGGAATTTATTATTTGACAACATAAAGTAAATATATTTTTTTCATTTCGGGACTGGGCATCCCTAAAACCTTTACCTTGTAGGAGATATGCCCTAGAGACACTAATAAATGATATTATTTATCTCCGAGTTCATAATTATGTTTATGTTCCATGCTATAACTGCAATGATTCTCGAGTCTGCAATATCCACGAGGCTCGGAGGAAGACTCATATGCACGTGTGGAATAATAAATGGTAAGAAGTATTCTTAGTCTGGCCTCTCAGACTAGCTCAAGTGTTGCATGATGGTTCTGTTTTCCTGATCATGGGCATGTCAATGCCAGCAATTTTGAGGGCACAATGTTAAGAGAACATTTGTGTTGAATCGACCCGGATTGATGTTATGCTATGAGATCCATTCGTCACAAGTTAATGGTGCATAACACAGAGATGGTTAACATTTGCATAATTCCTTAGACCATGAGAGTATCGAGTTTCTTCATGCTTGCTTCATGAACTTTGGGGTTTGTTAAACATCATCCGTAAATGGGTGGCTATTACGGCGGCTTACGGGTTCATGGAAAAGTGTCTCAAGTAACTTGATAGCTGATTGGGATTTGCTCCTCCGACGATGGAGAGATATTCTCGGGCCCTCTCGGTATTATGGTATCCATCATCGTCTGGCCAGACACTGGGTGATTTGATCACTGGGATGCCGGCACACGGAAACGAGAAAAGAGAACAAAACCGGTAACGAGGTAACTTGCATGGTGGACAAATGGTTCGTCCACGGGGATGCAACAAATCTCACATTGGGTGTTTGTGACATATCGCGAAGCAACATGAATAGCTCACTGCAACTGGAGGTTCACTCGAATATTTATTCGTGTGGGTATAGGGGTCAATATGGGTGTCCACGGCTCCGATGTTGATCATTGATCGGAAGGGGTTCCGGGTCATGTCTATACTTCACCGAACCTATAGGGTCACACGCTTAAGGGTCATCTATCTGCTGAATACTAGACAGGGAGTCTGAGAGAAAATCATCAAAAAAGTTTCGGACACCGAGAAGTTTCGGACAGTGGAAAAGTTCCGCAAAGAGAGGTCACCGGATGAGTTTCGGTGAAACCGAAATAGTTGTTTCTGGGTATGCCATTAAGTCAAAATGGTTTCGGCACATGCCTGATAATTCTTGGAGGGTGCCAGAATCATTCTGGAAACTTTTTGGAATTTTCAGAAATAAAAACCGGAAATGTTTCGGAGCTGCTGGAACCGGTTCAGATGTTTTCGCAGATGAAAATCACCAAACTGGAATTGTTCCAGAATGCGTTGAAAATCACTATGGTGGGTACTGGAAAAGTTCTAATCCCACATAAATATTTTCAATTTGAACGGACGCAATGTTTCGGAGCTGCTGGAACCGGTTCAGATGTTTTTCGCAGATGAAAATCACTAAACTGGAATTGTTCCAGAATGCGTTGAAAATCATTATGGTTGGTACTGGAAATGTTCTAATCCCACATAAATATTTTCAATTCGAACGGACGCTGAAAAATGTCGTCATGAATAGTGAAAGTGCTTTTTTGGATATTTATGGAAAGCCACCTTTTGGGGCTTTTCCCAAAAGGCTTCTAGAAGGACTTGGGGATCAAGGAACCCCCTTTGGGGGGGGCCCATGAGGGTGGGACATTGGAGGGTGCAGCTCCTCCATGGGGCTCCACTTGTCATCCCTTTATGCCTTTTATGCCCTTTTATATGTGACATAAAGTGTGGACATTTTGGGTTTTTCATGTGTCCCCTACCCCTTGGGTTTTCCTATAAATAGAGGTGGAGAGGCACTCTCCACACTCACTCTTTCTCACATACAAGTGCCATTGCAATGATCTGGCTTCTCTCTCCCTCCCCGCGAAATAGTTTCGTAAAGCCGAAAGGTTGTCTGGGTTCCAGTGGGAACTAGTTCTGGACGGCGAAGCCCTGCCAGATAGATGACACCGTATGTGTGCAACTCTGTAGAGAGATCATAGTTTCGGTCTTAGTTCATGAGTGCCTCCCGAAGGGCTGTCCATTAGATCGTCCGAGTTTCGAAGGTCCTCCCGAAGGGCTGTCCGAGTGACCGTTCGAGTTTCGAAGGTCCTCCCGAACGGCTGTCCGCAACACCGTCCGGGGGACTGTTCGACCGCCTCCCGGAGGGCTGTCTGAGGAGCAGATGAGGGTATACATCCTCGCGGTTGGGAGGTTGTAAATCCTAACTGCGGGGATCTGCACCGCCGATCGTCATCGACTCTACTTCCCGCTGCGCTACGAGTCGGTAACGAAACAGATCAAACCATGTATGCAGTCTCCATAGTGGTCCTGGGCTGGTGCGTAGGTCAGAAATTTTTTGTTTTCTGCTGCGTTACCCTACAGTGGCATCAAGAGCCGTGCTATGCGTAGATGCAGGTTTCGATCTAGAATACATGGAGATGTATGGGTATTGCATAATATAATTAGGTAGTAGATGAGATCTATTGCTGAAAATTATTTATGCGGGTGACAGATGAAATCTGTTACCCGACGTTCTTGTTGCTTCCCTAGAATTTGCGTTTGCTCAATCTCGAGACAGCATGGTGGAATTTGACAAAGTTCTGGCAATCCGTGATCCTGATTGATCATGGAAGTGCTATCAGTTCTTTGGGTTCTGCCGTAGTCAAAAGAAAGATGAAATTCGCAGATGAAAGGGCATTGCAGATATGATCTTGACGGGGCTCATGTGTATGATGAAGTTTAGTATGGGGCTCGAGATTTAATTATCTCATGTTTCATACAGCCCGAGATGTTAATAGCAACTTGAATAATCATACTTGATGATAAAACGTTGGTAGCTGCGGTTTAAGTCAAAACCTTAGAAGCCACGAAAAATAAAATTTTGCATAAACCGATTAGAGGCGTCTAACTTGGTTTTGCAGGATGTGCATGTGATGTGGTATAGCAATGCTCATATTCAATTTGATTATGTATGAGATGACTATATGATGTAATTAACATGACCTGCGTGTCATGATTTGGCATGATGGCTGGAGCCATATGATTGTCACTTTAATGACCTGAGTGTCAACCTTAAGTAATGCACTTATTTTATTAGCTATAGAGATAGCAATATTATCTGGTGCGTCGACAAGGTGGTGGCAATCTTCGTGAAGGTGAACACCGACGCGAATGTCGAAGACGAAGGAATGAAAGACTTCTCCGTCATAAAGGGCTATACCATATCATGCTATTATGAATTGCTTGAGATGTTTATCCCTTTGATGCACCCTTTTTGATTGCGCGGTAGTCGCTTTTTATTAGGGTGATCTCTCACTAAAATATCAAGTAGTTAGTGTTCTCCCAAGTGTAGCACCGTCACGGCACCTATCGTTTCGGAGTGCGCCATGGATGCATGGGTACGAAAGATTAGAGAAGTGTGAAGCGGGTAAGGTCAGACCTCGCAGCAAGATCACTTGGTTGTCTTGACGTTCATGACAGGATCGTCCTGAGCTCGGAACACATGCATCGAAAGATGAGCAAGAGTCACATACAGATGTGATCGGCAAGTTGGCCCACCGATTAAAATTCCCGTTATGAGATGATGATTCTATGACGATGAATTGAAATCTGGATCTTGTACTCAAAATTAATTATGAGAGATATTGATTTGAGTGGGAGCGCACTGTTGAATTAACATGTTTTATTCTCAATGCAATTAATTATGAACACTGTCTAAGTGTTTCTTGCAAAATAGTTGTAGAATAATGGCTCGCGATTCCACTTTTCCTGTTAAAATTGAATAGCTGTTAAATATCTGGTTAAAACTTTACGATTGGTAACGTAATATGAGGATTGTCCTCAAAAGTGCCGAGAAGGACTTTGTCCTACCGCGTGCTTTCTGTATCCTCCCACTAATGCTATGGATCATGTGACTCTCGTCCTTCGATACAAAAGCTAGAATTCTATTACGGTCAAGTGGAATATGTTTGCTTCCATGAAACCCAAACTTCGAAAGTTGGAATAGTTATATGATATTCATGGAACTGAAAATTATTTTCAGATACAAACAAAGCAATGTTTGTTCGCAAGTATTAGTAAAAGTGTTTACTATGCATTTGACTATCGGGAAAGGGATCCAGAAGAACGCATGTCATATAATGAAAGGTGAATAAAACAACAACTTAAAGAGAAAGGAAGTGTCCAAAGGGTGTTAGTATGACTTACACGCCTAGGAAGTCCGAGGCTAACGCCACTCTTATGTTGGGTGTTTCTTTTGCGAGTAGGAGAAATACTAAAAGTTAAACTGTTAGAAGTATAAAGGCAGAAAGAAGGATGATTGGAATATCCAGCTCATGTATGAATGTCATACAAGTTTTTGATGTATAGTAGGCTGGTCAAAGATATAGTTCTTGGGAATTATGGTTAAACATGTTAATCACTAATTCTTGGGTATTGTGAGTTAATCACAAAGATACCCGCTCGATTGCATTCTGTTGCGAATCAATGTAAGAGCTACTATGGCCTGAAAGACTAGCCAGAAATGAGGTTAAGGTATACACAGGGAACATAGTAAATGTTACTATACCTTCCATCGGTGTATTGTCGTCTGTATTTATTTTCATAATTCATTTAGAGTTTTACAAACTCTAGCCCATTGCATAAGGTATCTTGCAAGAAGGTTGTTCATAAGAGAACTTTTTATGTTTGATGTTATGAATAACACAAGGGCCATACTTTCATTATGAATGAGATGTATGTTATGAATATTGATAATAATACAATACCTCTGGGTTTACTTTCATAATTCATTTTAGAGTTTCATACACTCTAGCCCATTGCACAATGTTTGTTGCAAAATAGTTGTTCATAAAAACAACAATTGTTGTTAAGTATTATGAATAACATGAAGGGCCATGCTTCCATCCAAGATGGGATGTATGTTATGAATATTGATGGTAATATGATACATCTGTAACACTAATGCTAAATGTTGCAAGACAAAAAGAATACCACACAAGTGTGGCACTACATTTGGTCACATTGGATAAACCCGCATGGAAAATTCCATTATGATGGATTTTGAAGTCTTTTTTATTTTGAATCATCTGACACTTGCAACTTTCCTCCGAAAAGTGAAGAAACTGAAATACCGTTCACAGGCCATAAGGAATGAGCAAAAAACTTATTGGTGATCATACATTTTGATGTGTGTAGTTCAATAAATGTTGTTGCAAGTAGTGGATTTATATATCATCATAAATGACTCAAGTAGATATATGGATATTTGCTTGATGAGACGTAAGTCTGGATCTTTTGAAATCATTCGAAAGGTTTTCAAAAATGAAGTAGAAGTTATTGTAACAAGGAAATTATGTTTCTACAATTTGATTGCAGAAAGGAATATTTGAGTTACAAGTTTAGCGAATGTCTGATGAGTTGTGAAAAGATTTTCATAACTTACACCTTCCGGAACACCAATATGAGTGGAATGTCTGTGAAGATGTAATCAAACCATTTATGACATGGTAAGGTCAAAGATGACATAAATAAATTTGCCATTATCCCTTGTAAAGTGATGCTTTAGAGACAGCGGCTTTTACACTGAAAAGAGCTACATCGGGTCTATTGAAATGAAGCCATGGTATGGTACGCCCAACCATGTTATATCTTTTCTTAACATTTGGAATATGGGGCTTGTGTCAAAGGTTACAAATCTATTCCAAATCAGACAAGTGCTACTTTGTAGGTTATACCAAAATGTTGGGTATTCCTCCCTCACTATACCAAGGCAAATAGTTTTGCCGCGAAACGGTGTGCTTTTAAAGAGAATGGTTCTTTCAAAAAGGTGAGTGGGAGAATAGTGCAACTCGACGAGATAAATGAAGGAAATATGCCCTAGAGGCAATAATAAAGTTATTATTTATTTCCTTATATCATGATAAATGTTTATTATTCATGCTAGAATTGTATTAACCGGAAACATAATACATGTGTGAATACATAGACAAACTTAGTGTCACTAGTATGCCTCTACTTGACTAGCTCGTTAATCAAAGATGGTTATGTTTCCTAACCATGAACAAAGAGTTGTTATTTGATTAACGGGATCACATCATTGGGTGAATGATCTGATTGACATGACCCATTCCATTAGCTTAGCACCCGATCGTTTAGTATGTTGCTATTGCTTTCTTCATGACTTATACATGTTCCTATGACTATGAGATTATGCAACTCCCGTTTGCCGGAGGAACACTTTGTGTGCTACCAAACGTCACAACGTAACTGGGTGATTATAAAGGAGCTCTACAGGTGTCTCCAAAGGTAGATGTTGGGTTGGCGTATTTCAAGATTAGGATTTGTCACTCCGATTGTCGGAGAGGTATCTCTGGGCCCTCTCGGTAATGCACATCACATAAGCCTTGAAAGCATTGCAACTAATGAGTTAGTTGCGAGATAATGTATTACAGAACGAGTAAAGAGACTTGCCGGTAATGAGATTGAACTAGGTATTGGATACCGACGATCGAATCTCGGGCAAGTAACATACCGATGACAAAGGGAACAACGTATGTTGTTATGCGGTCTGACCGATAAAGATCTTCGTAGAATATGTAGGAGCCAATATGGGCATCCAGGTCCCGCTATTGGTTATTGATCAGAGATATGTCTCAGTCATGTCTACATTGTTCTCGAAGCGTAGGGTCCGCACGCTTAACGTTACGATGACAGTTATTATGAGTTTATGCATTTTAATGTACCGAAGTTAGTTCGAAGTCCCGGATGTGATCACGGACATGACGAGGAGTCTTGAAATGGTCGAGACATAAAGATTGATATATTGGATGACTATATTCGGACACCGGAAGCGTTCCGGATTAGTATCGGATAAAACCGGAGCACCGGGGGGTTACCGAACCCCCCGGGGGGTTAATGGGCCTCATGGGCCTAATGTGGAGAAGAGGAAGGGGCTGCCAGGGCAGGCCGCGCGCCCCCTCTCCCCCTAGTCCGAATTGGACAAGGAGGGAGGGGCGGCGCCCCCCCTTTCCTATTCTCCCTCCACCTCTCCTAGTTGGACAAGGAAAAGGGGAGGGGAGTCCTACTCCCGATAGGAGTAGGACTCCTCCTGCGCGCCTCCATAGGGCCGGCCGCGCCCCCCCCCCCTTGGATCCTTTATATACGGGGGCAGGGGGCACCCCTAGACACACAAGTTGATCCACGTGATCGTTCCTTAGCCGTGTGCGGTGCCCCCTGCCACCATATTCCACCTCGATCATATCGTTGTAGTGCTTAGGCAAAGCCCTGCGTCGGTAGAACATCATCATCGTCACCACGCCGTTGTGCTGACGGAACTCATCCCCGAAGCTTTGCTGGATCGGAGCCCGGGGAGCGTCATCGAGCTGTACGTGTGCTAAGAACTCGGAGGTGCCGGAGTAACGGTGCTTGGATCGGTCGGATCGGGAAGACGTACGACTACTTCCTCTACGTTGCGTCAACGCTTCCGCTGTTGATCTACAAGGGTACGTAGATCACACTCTCCCCTCTTATTGCTATGCATCACCATGATCTTGCGTGTGCGTAGGAAATTTTTTGAAATTACTACGAAACCCAACAATGGCATCCGAGCCTGGTTTTATGGTTTGATGTTATATGCACGAGTAGAACACAAGTGAGTTTTGGGCGATATAAGTCATACTGCCTACCAGCATGTCATACTTTGGTTTGGCGGTATTGTTGGATGAAGTGGCCCGGACCGACATTACGCGTACGCTTACGCGAGACCGGTTCTCCCGACGTGCTTTGCACATAGGTGGCTTGCGGGTGACTGTTTCTCCAACTTTAGTTGAACCGAGTGTGGCTACGCCCGGTCCTTGCGAAGGTTAAAACGGCATCAACTTGACAAACTATCGTTGTGGTTTTGATGCGTAGGTGAGATTGGTTCTTGCTTAAGCCCGTAGCAGCCACGTAAAACTTGCAACAACAAAGTAGAGGACGTCTAACTTGTTTTTGCAGGGCATGTTGTGATGTGATATGGTCAAGACATGATGCTAAATTTTATTGTATGAGATGATCATGTTTTGTAACCGAGTTATCGGCAACTGGCAGGAGCCATATGGTTGTCGCTTTATTGTATGCAATGCAATCGCGATGTAATGCTTTACTTTATCACTAAGCGGTAGCGATAGTCGTGGAAGCATAAGATTGGCGAGACGACAACGATGCTACGATGGAGATCAAGGTGTCGCGCCGGTAACGATGGTGATCATGACGGTGCTTCGGAGATGGAGATCACAAGCACAAGAAGATAATGCTACCGTCAATCAAAGCAAGATAAGATGCATAAAAGATAAACATCACATGCAATCAATATAAGTGATAATTATCAAGATATAAGTGTTCTCCCTGATTATGCACTATGGTGAAAGTTCTTCGTGCTGAGACACCATGTGATGATCGGGTGTGATAGGCTCTACGTTCAAATACAACGGGTGC
>NC_053022.1:16305873-16426875 GCF_003073215.2 Triticum urartu | reverse complement strand
GTTTGGTAGCACACAAAGTGTTCCTCCGGCAAACGGGAGTTGCATAATCTCATAGTCATAGGAACATGTATAAGTCATGAAGAAAGCAATAGCAACATACTAAATGATCGGGTGCTAAGCTAATGGAATGGGTCATGTCAATCAGATCATTCAACTAATGATGTGATCTCGTTAATCAAATGATAACTTCTTTGTCTATGGTTAGGAAACTTAACCATCTTTGATTAACGAGCTAGTCAAGTAGAGGCATACTAGTGACACTCTGTTTGTCTATGTATTCACACATGTATTATGTTTCCGGTTAATACAATTCTAGCATGAATAATAAACATTTATCATGATATAAGGAAATAAATAATAACTTTATTATTGCCTCTAGGGCATATTTCCTTCAGCATGCACCCCGAGGAGTTTCAGGAATTATGATGTGTTGGTTTTATTGGTTGAAACCATTAATGGTTGTCTGAGTTACTGGACTAGGACTGTTTGGGCATGAATTGTGTGCTCTATAACTCCTTCCTATTGGATATTTTTGCTCTCCTTATTGCACATGTTCCTGAGAAAAGTGAAGTACTTATGTCGATAAGATGTTGATTCTCAAAACTCTTAACATCTTATAGTGTATCGGTAGTGTTAAAACAAAAATAGCGATTACTTTTCTCGTGTTATCGTCTATTGTGTTTCTTCTGTCCTTGATTCCAAAGGAACTGTAGTAATTACTTTGCCTAAAGTTTGTGTTATTTCCATTTACGATGTGTTCAACTCAATTGTGTTACTAAAATACTTTTATCGACGGATATTTATCAAGAAGTAACATGTCACCACTTTGAATACAACCTTAGTTTTACATGCATTAGTTTTCTAATTAAATGTTGTCGTTGTAAGCATCAAAACTATCTTCTAGATTCACAACTTATGCTTATGCCTCCGTTTAAAAAAAACTAGCTTCTACAGTTACAGCCTTGCTGGGAGCCAGGGTGAGAAACTAAATGTTGGGGAACGTTGCAGAAAACAAAAATTTTCCTACGGTTTCACCAAGATCCATCTATGAGTTCATCTAGCAACGAGTGATTGGATTGCATCTACATACCTTTGTAGATCACGCGCGGAAGCGTACTATCATTAAGAATAAACCATTCACCATCGGAGCATGACCATAAAACATATCTCTTATATAAATAGAACAACCATTATTCTCGGCTTTAAATGAGTAGCCATCTCGTATTAAACGAGATCCTGATACAATGTTCATGCTCAAACTTGGCACTAAATAACAATTATTGAGGTTCAAAACTAATCCCGTAGGTAAATGTAGAGGTAGCGTGCCGACGACGATCACATCGACCTTGGAACCATTCCCGACGCGCATCGTCACCTCGTCCTTCGCCAGTCTCCGCTTATTCCGAAGCTCCTGCTTTGAGTTACAAATGTGAGCAACTGCACCGGTATCAAATACCCAGGAGCTACTACGAGTACTGGTAAGGTACACATCAATTACATGTATATCACATATACCTTTCGTTTTGCCGGCCTTCTTGTCCGCTAAGTATTTGGGGCAGTTCAGCTTCCAGTGACCACTTTCCTTGCAATAAAAGCACTCAGTCTCGGGGTTGGGTCCATTCTTTGGCTTCTTCCCGGCAGCTTGCTTGCCGGGCGCGGCAACTCCCTTGCCGTCCTTCTTGAAGTTCTTTTTACCCTTGCCCTTCTTGAACTTAGTGGTTTTATTGACCATCAACACTTGATGTTCCTTCTTGACTTCTACCTCTACTGATTTCAGCATAGCAAATACTTCAGGAATGGTCTTTTCCATCCCCTGCATATTGAAGTTCATCACAAAGCTCTTGTAGCTCGGTGGAAGCGACTGAAGGATTCTGTCAATGACCGCGCCATCCGGGAGATTAACTCCCAGCTGAGTCAAGCGGTTATGCAACCCAGACATAGTGAGTATGTGCTCACTGACAGAACTGTTTTCCTCCATCTTACAGCTGAAGAACTTGTCGGAGACTTGATATCTCTTGACCCGGGCATGAGCTTGGAAAACCATTTTCAGCTCTTCGAACATCTCATATGCTCCGTGTCTCTCAAAACGTTTTTGGAGCCCCGGCTCTAAGCTGTAAAGTATGCCGCACTGAACGAGGGAGTAGTCATCGGTACGTGCCTGCCAAGCATTCATAACGTCTTGTTCTGCAGGGAGAACAGGTGCGTCACCCAGCGGTGCTTGTAGGACATAATCTTTCTTGGCAGCTATGAGGATGATCCTCAGGTTCCGGACCCAGTCCGTGTAGTTGCTGCCATCGTCTTTCAGCTTGGTTTTCTCTAGGAACGCGTTGAAGTTGAGGACTACGTTGGCCATTTGATCTACAAGACATATTGTAAATTTTTAGACTAAGTTCATGATAATTAAGTTCATCTAATCAAATTATTCAATGAACTCCCACTTAGACATCCCTCCTGTCATCTAAGTATAACATGATCCGAGTTAACTAGGCCGTGTCCGATCATCACGTGAGACGGACTAGTCAACATCGGTGAACATCTTCATGTTGATCGTATCTTCTATACGACTCATGCTCGACCTTTCGGTCTTCTGTGTTCCGAGGCCATGTCTGTACATGCTAGGCTCGTCAAGTCAACCTAAGTGTTTGCATGTGTAAATCTGTCTTACACCCGTTGTATGTGAACGTTAGAATCTATCACGCCCGATCATCATGTGGTGCTTCGAAACAACAAACTGTCGCAACGGTGCACAGTCAGGGGGAACAATTTCTTGAAATTATTATGAGGGATCATCTTATTTACTACCGTCGTTCTAAGTAAACAAGATGCAAAAACATGATAAACATCACATGCAATCAAATAATAAAAGTGACATGATATGGCCAATATCACATAGCTCCTTTGATCTCCATCTTGGGGCTCCATGATCATCTTGTCACCGGCATGACACCATGATCTCCATCATCATGATCTCCATCATCGTGTCTCCATGAAGTTGCTCGCCAACTATTACTTCTAATAATATGGCTAATGCGTTTAGCAATAAAGTAAAGTAATTTACATGGCGTTTCTCAATGACACGTAGGTCATACAAAAAATAAAGACAACTCCTATGGCTCCTGCCGGTTGTCATACTCATCGACATGCAAGTCGTGATTCCTACTACAATAGCATGAACATCTCATACATCACATATATATCATTCATCATTCATCACAAATTTGGCCATATCACATCACAAAACACTTGCTGCAAAAACAAGTTAGACGTCCTCTAATTGTTGTTGCAAGTTTTACGTGGCTGCAATAGGGTTCTAGCAAGAACGTTTTCTTACCTACATGAAAGCCACAACGTGATTTTCAACTTCTATTTACCCTTCATCAGGACCCTTTTCATCGAATCCGCTCCAACTAAAGTAGGAGAGACAGACACCCGCCAGCCACCTTATGCAACTAGTGCATGTTAGTCGGTGGAACCGGTCTCACGTAAGCGTATGTGTAAGGTTGGTCCGGGCCGCTTCATCCTACAATACCGTTGAAGCAAGATAAGACTAGTAGCGGCAAGAAAGTTGACAACATCTAAGCCCACAACAAATTGTGTGCTACTCGCGCAAGAAGAACTACGCATAGACCTAGCTCATGATGCCACTGTTGGGGAACGTTGCAGAAAACAAAAATTTTCCTACGGTTTCACCAAGATCCATCTATGAGTTCATCTAGCAACGAGTGATTGGATTGCATCTACATACCTTTGTAGATCACGCGCGGAAGCGTTCAAAGAACGGGGATGAGGAAGTCATACTCGACGTGATCCAAATCACCGGAGATCCTAGCGTCGAACGGACGGCACCTCCGTGTTCAACACACGTACGGTCAGCGTAACGTCTCCTTCTTCTTGATCCAGCAAGGGGGAAGGAGAGGTTGAGGAAGATGGCTCCAGCAGCAGCACGACGACGTGGTGGTGGTGGAGCTGCAGTACTCCGTCAGGGCTTCGCCAAGCTCTATGGAGGAGGAGGGGTGTTGGAGAGGGAGAGGGAGGCACCAAAGGCGTTGGATGAGAGGCCCTCCCTCCTCCCCACTATATATAGGGGGCCTACGGGGGGCGCCGGCCCTAGGAGATGCAATCTCCTAGGGGGGCGGCGGCCAAGGGGTGGGGGGCTTGCCCCCCAAGCAAGGGGGCGCCCCCTTTAGGGTTTCCCCCACCCTAGGCGCATGGGCCCTAGGGGAAGTGGCGCCCCAGCCCACTTTGGGCTGGATCCCTTCCCACTTCAGCCCATGGGGCCCCCGGGGCAGGTGGCCACACCCGGTGGACCCCCAGGACCCTTCCGGTGGTCCCGGTACAATACCGATGACCCCGAAACAGGATTTCCTATATATAAATCTTTACCTCCGGACCATTCCGGAACTCCTCGTGACGTCCGGGATCTCATCCGGGACTCCGAACAACATTCGGTAACCACATACAAGCTTCCTTTATAACCCTAGCGTCATCGAACCATAAGTGTGTAGACCCTACGGGTTCGGGAGACATGCAGACATGACTGAGACGTTCTCCGGTCAATAACCAACAGCGGGATCTGGATACCCATGTTGGCTCCTACATGTTCCACGATGATCTCATCGGATGAACCACGATGTCAAGGACTTAATCAATCCCGTATACAATTCCCTTTGTCTATCGGTACGATACTTGCCCGAGATTCGATCGTCGGTATCCCGATACCTTGTTCAATCTCGTTACTGGCAAGTCTCTTTACTTGTTCCGTAACACATCATCCCGTGATCAACTCCTTGATCACATTGTGCACATTATGATGATGTCCTACCGAGTGGGCCCAGAGATACCTCTCCGTCTACACAGAGTGACAGATCCCAGTCTCGATTCGTGCCAACCCAACAGACACTTTTGGAGATACCCGTAATGTACCTTTATAGCCACCCAGTTACGTTGTGACGTTTGGCACACCCAAAGCACTCCTACGGTATCCGGGAGTTGCACAATCTCATGGTCTAAGGAAATGATACTTGACATTAGAAAAGCTTTAGCATACGAACTACACGATCTAGTGCTATGCTTAGGATCGGGCCTTGTCCATCACATCATTCTCCTAATGATGTGATCCCGTTATCAACGACATCCAATGTCCATGGTCAGGAAACCGTAACCATCTATTGATCAACGAGCTAGTCAACTAGAGGCTTACTAGGGACATGGTGTTGTCTATGTATCCACACATGTATCTGAGTTTCCTATCAATACAATTCTAGCATGGATAATAAACGATTATCATGAACAAGGAAATATAATAATAATCATTTTATTATTGCCTCTAGGGCATATTTCCAACAGTCTCCGACTTGCACTAGAGTCAATAATCTAGTTCACATCACCATGTGATTAGCACTCACAGGTCACATCGCCATGTGACTAACACCCAAGAGTTTACTAGAGTCAGTAGTCTAGTTCACATCACTATGTGATTAACACTCAATGAGTTCTAGGTTTGATCATGTTGCTTGTGAGAGAGGTTATAGTCAACGGGTCTGAACCTTTCAGATCTGTGTGTGATTTACAAATCTCTATGTCATCTCCTAGATGCAGCTACCACACTCTATTTGGAGCTATTCCAAATAACTGTTCTACTATACGAATCCAGTTTACTACTCAGAATAATAAGGATTAGTGTCAAAGTTTGCATCGGCGTAACCCTTTACGACGAACTCTTTTACCACCTCCATAATCGAGAAAATTCCTTAGGCCACTAGTTACTAAGGATAACTTTGACCGCTGTCCTGTGATCCATTCTTGGATCACTCTTGTACCCCTTGACTGACTCATGGCAAGGCACATTTCAGGTGCGGTACACAGCATAGCATACTATAGAGCCTACGTCTTAAGCATAGGGGACGACCTTCGTCCTTTCTCTCTATTCTGCCGCGGTCGAGCTTTAAGTCTTAACTTCATACCTTACAACTCAGGCAAGAACTCCTTCTTGGACTGATCCATCTTGAACACCTTCAAGATCATGTCAAGGTATGTGCTCATTTGAAAGTACCATTAAGTTTTTGATCTATCCTTATAGATCTTGATGCTCAATGTTCAAATAGCTTAATCCAGGCTTTCCATTGAAAAAACACTTTCCAAATAACCCTATATGCTTTCCAGAAATTCTACGTCATTTCTGATCAACAATATGTCAACAACATATATTCATCAAAAATTCTATAGTGCTCCCACTCACTTCTTTGGAAATACAAGTTTCTCATAAACTTTGTATACACCAAAATCTTTGATCATCTCATCAAAGCATACATTCCAACTCCGAGATGCTTACTCCAGTCCTTAGAAGGATTGCTGGAGCTTTGCATACTTATTAGCATCTTTCAGGATTGACAAAACCTTCCCGTTGTATCACATACAACCTTTCCTCAAGAAAATCGTCGAGGAAACAATGTTTTGACATCCTATCTGCAAGATTTCATAAATAATGCAGTGACTGCTAATATAATTCCAACAGACTCTTAGCATCACTACGAGTGAGAAAGTCTCATCGTAGTCAACTCCTTGAACTTGTCAGAAAACATCTTAACGAAAAGTCAAGCTTTCTTAATGGTGATACTTACCATCATTGTCCGTCTTCCTTTTAAAATCCATCTGTACTCAACAGCCTTATGACCATCGAGCTGTTCTGCCAAAGTCTACACTTTGTTTTCATATATGGATCCTCTCTCGGATTATATGGCCTCGAGCCATTTATCGGAATCCGGGCCCACCATCGCTTCTCCATAGCTCGTAGGTTTATTGTTGTCTAGCAACATAACTTCCAAGACAGGATTACGTACCACTCTGAAGTAGTACGCATCCTTGTCATCCCACGAGGTTTGGTAGTGACTTGATCTGAAGTTTCATGATCACTATCATAAGCTTCCACTTCAATTGGTGTAGGTGCCACAGGAACAACTTCCTGTGCCCTGCCACACACTAGTTGAAGAGACGGTTTAATAACCTCATCAAGTCTCCACCATCCTCCCACTCAATTCTTTCGAGAGAAACTTTTCCTCGAGAAAGGACCCGATTCTAGAAACAATCCCTTATTGCTTTCGGATCTAAGACAGGAGGTATACCCAACTGTTTTTGGGTGTCCTATGAAGATGCATTCATCCGCTTTGGGTTCGAGCTTATCAGCCTGAAATTTTTTCACATAAGCGTCGCAGCCCCAAACTTTTAAGAAACGACAGGTTAGGTTTCTCTAAACCATAGTTCATTCGGTGTCGTCTCAACGGAACTACGTGGTGCCCCTTTTAAAGTGAATGTGGTTGTCTCTAATGCCTAACCCATAAACTATCGTGGTAATTCGATAAGAGACATCATGGTATGCATCATATCCAATAGGGTGCAGTTATGATGTTCGGACACACCATCACAGTATGGTGTTCCAGGCTGTATTAGTCGTGAAACAATTTCCACAATATCTTAATTCTGTGCCAAACTCGTAATTCAGATATTCATCTCTATGATCATATCATAGATCTTTTGTCCTCTTGTCACGACGATCTTCACACTGAAATTACTTGAACCTTTCAATAATTCAGACTCGTGATTCATCAAGTGAATGTACACAACATCTACTCAAATCATCTGTGAAGTAAGAACATAACGATATCCACTACACGCCTTAGCACTCATTGGACTACACACATCAAAATGTATTACTTCCAACAAGTTGCTTTCTAGTTCCATTTTACTGAAACCGAGGCTTTCAGTCATCTTGCCCATGTGGTATGATTTGCATGTCTCAAGTGATTCAAAATCAAGTGAGTCCAAATGGTCCATTTGCATGGAGTTTCTTCATGCATATACACCAATAGACATGGTTCGCATGTCTCAAACTTTTCAAAAATGAGTGAGTCCAAAGATCCATCAACATGGAGCTTCTTCATGCGTTTTATACCGATATGACTTAAGTGGCAGTGCCACAAGTAGGCGGTACTATCATTACTATCTTATGAACATGTGTATCACTAAGATCGAGATTCAATGAACCATTCATTTTAGGTGCAAGACCAGTGAAGGTATTATTCAAATAAATAGAGTAACCATTATTCTCCTTAAATGAATAACCGTATTGCGATAGACATAATCCAATCATGTCTATGCTCAACGCAAACACCAATCTCGATGGTAGAGGGAGCGTACGATATTTGATCAACCTTGGAAATACTTCCAACACATATCGTCATCTCACCTTTAGCTAGTCTCCGTTTATTCCGTAGCTTTTATTTCGAGTTACTAACACTTAGCAACCGAACCGGTATCTAATGCCCTGGTGCTACTAGGAGTACTAGTAAAGTACACATCAACACAATGTATATCCAATATACTTCTATCGACCTTGCCAGCCTTCTAATCTACCAAGTATCTAGGGTAACTCTGTTCCAGTGGCTATTCCCCTTATTACAGAAGCACTTAGTCTCGGGTTTGGGTTCAACCTTGGGTTTCTCCACTAGAGCAGCAGCAGATTTGCCGTTTCATGAAGTATCCCTTGTTGCCCTTGCCCTTCTTGAAACTAGTGGTTTCATCAACAATTGATGCTCCTTCTTGATTTCTACTTTCGCGGTGTCAAACATCGCGAATATCTCAAGGATCATCATATATGTCCCTGATATATTATAGTTCATTATGAAGCTCTAGCAGCTTGGTGGTAATGACTTCGGAGAAACATCACTATCTCATCTGGAAGATCAACTCCCACTCGATTCAAATGATTGCTGTACTCATAAAATCTGAGCACAAGCTCAACAATTGAGCTTTTCTCCTTAGTTTGTAGGCTAAGAAAATCGTCGGAGGTCTTATACCTCTTGACGTGGGCACGAGCCTGAAATCCCAATTTCAGCCCTCAAAACATCTCATATGTTTCGCGACGTTTCAAAAACGTCTTCGGTGCCTCAACTCTAAACCGTTTAACTGAACTATCATGTAGTTATCAAAACGTGTATGTAGATGTTCGCAACATCCACAGACAACGTTCGAGGTTCAGCACACTGAGCGGTGCATTAAGGACATAAGCCTTCTAAGAAGCAATGAGGACAATCCTCAGTTTACGGACCTAGTGCGCATAATTGCTACTATCAACTTTCAACTAATTTTTTCTCTAGGAACATATCTAAACAGTAGAACTAAAGCGCGAGCTACGACATAATTTGCAAAATCCTTTTTGACTATGTTCAGGATAAACAAGTTCATCTTATGAACTCCCACTCAGATAGACATCCCTCCAGTCATCTAAGTGATTACATGATCCGAGTCAACTAGGCCGTGTCCGATCATCACGTGAGACGGACTAGTCAACATCGGTGAACATCTTCATGTTGATCGTATCTTCTATACGACTCATGCTCGACCTTTCGGTCTTCTGTGTTCCGAGGCCATGTCTGTACATGCTAGGCTCGTCAAGTCAACCTAAGTGTTTGCATGTGTAAATCTGTCTTACACCCGTTGTATGTGAACGTAAGAATCTAACACCCGATCATCACGTGGTGCTTCGAAACAACGAACTGTCGCAACGGTGCACAGTTAGGGGGAACACTTTCTTGAAATTTTAATGAGGGATCATCTTATTTACTACCGTCGTTCTAAGCAAATAAGATGTATAAACATGATAAACATCACATGCAATCAAATAGTGACATGATATGGCCAATATCATATTGCTCCTTTTGATCTCCATCTTCGGGGCTCCATGATCATCATCGTCACCGGCATGACACCATGATCTCCATCATCATGATCTCCATCATCGTTTCTTCTTGAAGTTGTCACGTCAACTATTACTTCTACTACTACAGCTAACGGTTAGCAATAAAGTAAAGTAATTACATGACGTTTATGTTGACACGCAGGTCATAAATAAATTAAGACAACTCCTATGGCTCCTGCCGGTTGTCATATTCATCGACATGCAAGTCGTGATTCCTATTACAAGAACATAATCATCTCATACATCACATATATCATTCATCACATCCTTTGGCCATATCACATCACATAGCATACCCTGCAAAAACAAGTTAGACGTCCTCTAATTGTTGTTTGCTTGTTTTATGTGGCTGCTATGGGTTTCTAGCAAGAACGTTTCTTACCTACGCAAAAACCACAATGTGATATGCCAATTGCTATTTACCCTTCATAAGGACCCTTTTCATCGAATCCGATCCAACTAAAGTGGGAGAGACTGGCACCCGCTAGCCACCTTATGCAACTAGTGCATGTCAGTCGGTGGAACCTGTCTCACGTAAGAGTACGTGTAAGGTCGGTCCGGGCCGCTTCATCCCACAATGCCGCCGAATCAAGATTGGACTAGTAACGGTAAGCATATTGAACAAAATCAACGCCCACAACTACTTTGTGTTCTACTCGTGCATAGTAACTACGCATAGACCTAGCTCATGATGCCACTGTTGGGGAACGTAGCAGAAATTCAAAATTTTCCTACGTGTCATCAAGATCTATCTATGGAGAAACCAGCAACGAGGGGAAGGAGAGTGCATCTACATACCCTTGTAGATCGCTAAGCGGAAGCGTTCAAGAGAACGGGGTTGATGGAGTCGTACTCGTCTTGATCCAAATCACCGGAGATCCTAGTGCCGAACGGACGGCACCTCCGCGTTCAACACACGTACAGCCCGAAGATGTCTCCCACGCCTTGATCCAGCAAGGAGAGAGGGAGAGGTTGAGGAAGACTCCATCCAACAGCAGCACAACGGCGTGGTGGTGATGGAGGAGCGTGGCTATCCTGTAGGGCTTCGCCAAGCACCGCGGGAGAGGAGGAAGGAGAGGGAGGGCTGCACCAACGAGAGAGATCTAATCGCGTGTTATGAGCAGCCCCTATGCCTCACTATATATAGGGGAGAGGGAGGAGGGTGCGCCCCCTCTAGGGTTCCCACCCCTAGGGGGGGCAGCCCTAGATGGGAAAGGGGAGGCGGCCAAGAGGAGGTTTCCCTCCCCCCCAAGGCACCTAGGAGGTGCCTTCCCCTTGTGGGACTCTTCCCTCCTTAAAACCCTAGGCGCATGGGCCTCTTGGGGCTGGTTCCCTTGGCCCATGTAGGCCAAGGCGCACCTCCCACAGCCCATGTGGCCCCCCGGGGCAGGTGGCCACACCCGGTGGACCCCCAGGACCCTTCCGGTGGTCCCGGTACAATACCGATGACCCCGAAACAGGATTTCCTATATATAAATCTTTACCTCCGGACCATTCCGGAACTCCTCGTGACGTCCGGGATCTCATCCGGGACTCCGAACAACATTCGGTAACCACATACAAGCTTCCTTTATAACCCTAGCGTCATCGAACCTTAAGTGTGTAGACCCTACGGGTTCGGGAGACATGCAAACATGACCGAGACGTTCTCCGGTCAATAACCAATAGCGGGATCTGGATACCCATGTTGGCTCCTACATGTTCCACGATGATCTCATCGGATGAACCACGATGTTAAGGACTTAATCAATCCCGTATACAATTCCCTTTGTCTATCAGTACGATACTTGCCTGAGATTCGATCGTCGGTATCCCGATACCTTGTTCAATCTCGTTACTGGCAAGTCTCTTTACTCGTTCCGTAACATATCATCCCGTGATCAACTCCTGGATCACATTGTGCACATTATGATGATGTCCTACCGAGTGGGCCCAGAGATACCTCTCCGTCTACACGGAGTGACAAATCCCAGTCTCGATTCGTGCCAACCCAACAGACACTTTCGGAGATACCCGTAGTGTACCTTTATAGCCACCCAGTTACGTTGTGACGTTTGGCACACCCAAAGCACTCCTACGGTATCCGGGAGTTGCACAATCTCATGGTCTAAGGAAATGATACTTGACATTAGAAAAGCTTTAGCATACGAACTACACGATCTAGTGCTATGCTTAGGATTTGGGTCTTGTCCATCACATCATTCTCCTAATGATGTGATCCCGTTATCAATGACATCCAATGTCCATGGTCAGGAAACCGTAACCATCTATTGATCAACGAGCTAGTCAACTAGAGGCTTACTAGGGACATGGTGTTGTCTATGTATCCACACATGTATCTGAGTTTCCTATCAATACAATTATAGCATGGATAATAAACGATTATCATGAACAAGGAAATATAATAATAACCAATTTATTATTGCCTCTAGGGCATATTTCCAACAGCCACAAGCCATTATGGCCTCTAGCTTAGTTGGGCAGTTAGTGTGACCTGTTTCTGGGATAGGCTAGCAGATGTACAATATGTAGGTGTATCGGCCTATCGGTGGGTTAAGGGGGAATACATTTGAAAGACTATGTCTCGGTCTTTCGATCAAGGAGGTGGTCAAGTCTTGTGGGGAAAAGTGTGCAAACCTATGTAGAGTCAACCTAATCGATTAGCCTTGTCCCCAGTTACAGACATCTTGAGCACCTAGAAGTGGAATTGTCGGGAGATGTCATCACCCTTACTTTAATCAATTGGGTGTAAATAAACTTTAGGAATAGATTGATTTGGGGGGGGTACTATCTCAATCATATGCTATTTGTAGTGGTAGAATAATTTCTTTTATAATAGGGAGAAATCAACTTTATGTAAAAAAAATTAAACTAAGAGCTTTCCACCAGCCAAATCGAATGT
The DNA here is from genome assembly GCF_003073215.2 of Triticum urartu. Lineage (NCBI taxonomy): Eukaryota > Viridiplantae > Streptophyta > Magnoliopsida > Poales > Poaceae > Triticum > Triticum urartu. The sequence goes on along the minus strand of NC_053022.1, from coordinate 16,414,219 downwards.
ACAAGTAGGATTATTATACTCTTATGATGTGGCTTGCCAGTACATTCCATGTACTTACCTACACGGCTGCAACCTATCATGTTGCAAATTTATCTGACAAGGACTAAGGTGTGGTAGGTCGATTGTCTACACTCAGCTTTTGCTCGTGGAGTTGATGGACTCATTTACTTCTATGCTTCCGCAATATTTGTTTTATTTGGCCTTACGCCATATCTTTGTAATAAATTTGTATTACTCCTGGACTATCAATGAAATAAGGATGTGTGTTATTTCTGTTATTTCATTGAGTACTGTGTGTGCTAGCAAGTCGATCCAAGGACTAGCACAGTAAGCACAGAGACTCCAATCCTTTTTGGGTTGGGTCGCTACAAAATTCCTTTTATTCTCCTACACATAAACCACCTGCCTTCCTTAAATTAGTCACCATATCTACTTATCATGGCATCCATGACCATTCCAAGATATATGTTCATGCAACTTCCTTCATCGTTCATTGCATGATTAGAGATATTTATTTGCCTTGCATGATGGTTAGAAAGCTAGCATGATATTTACATGGCTTTTCCATTTTTTATTTATTTGCTATGCTAGATCATTGCTCACATTGGTACCCTACCAAGGCATTCAATAGATGTTTTTGCATCATGTTTACTACTTGCATCATGTTCCAGTATCTTTAAGCACTTCAGAAAATGACTCGTGATCAAAACCTCATCCCCTTTTATTAGTATTGGCTTTCCTATGGACGAAATATGATATTTGATCACTTAACTGAAAATGCAGAGTCTTGAAGCTTTGCCAATCCATGTCCTTTGTAGCTTGAGGGATCCACATCTCCATCCATCTACTTGCCTAAGTTGAACCTTTCCTGAAATGTACTTGAGGAAAAAATTAGTCCAACAATATGTATGTTGACATGAATTACCAAAACCACCAAGGGAGCAAATGTGCTTTCAATCTCCCCCTTTTTGGTAATTGATGACACCATACATCAAATCTTAAAATAGGAGTATATCATAGAATTACATTAAATCTTTAAGACACATGTAACATACATAAGCTCCCCCTACAAGTGTGTAGTCTTTTTAAAGATGATTGCTTTTGGAATGCAAATGCACACTAGGGTAGGAAACTCAATATGTCACATGCATCTTGTACATATACATCAGAGTGAAGGATGTGAACGAAAGTGTTCATGTGTACATGACGACTTCTTGCAAACAAGTATGTGCAATAAGTAAGATACCATCATGCACAAGAGTGTGATGCATACATTTACCTTTAGGTGCTTGAGCATTGTACCCGAAGAAACAAAATTGAGAAAATACCAAGACTGGGATGACATGTATGGGAAGTAGTATCACAAGGTGAGTACTTATTCAAGAGCTGACATGTCCCCAAGAAAACAATAAATATTTGCAATAAAATTCCAAGGATTATTCTCCCCTAAAATTATAACTTCTCCCCCCTGAATCTGTGAGATTGTAGATACGGGGAGTAGGTAGGGTGAGACAAAATCAAATCAGAGAATTTATAGAATGATCAAGCAGATAAAAAATATATTAGTTGTATGTTTCTCCCCACTTGGAAACATATAGGTCTCTCTACTCTTATAATTGTGCATTCGCTTCATAAAGAGACGCTTTGCTGTATACCTTATACCTCTCTCTAAGTGAGGTTTTAGATAAGCTTTGATGCGATATCTCTCTCCTCCTTTGACATCAATTTTCAAGAAGGGTTTAGCTCATGGTGATGAATCAATTGGTAGGGTCCTTGAGGAGCACATCTAGCTGAGATAATACTGATTTTTGGTATCTCCGAGTAGGATCAATCAGTGAGTCCGAGGTAACTTGGAGCCAGGGGTTGATCACATCGGTGGGTGCGAGCCAGTTCACCACAATAAGACCTATGAACTTGTTAAGCAATCTAACTTGCAAACTCGGTGGCTCCGATGCATTTCGGATAGGAGGGACCGACTTCACCACAGAAAGAATGATTTGTCAATCTCAGCTCACTTTGCAATAAGGTCTTTCAAGGATTTGCAGTGAATTCAGATAAGATTTGCGAGGAATTAATATAAGAAAGTAAATAGCCAAATGAAGTAAAAGTAAAAACAACATGCAGTGACCCAACCCAAATGGATCGGTGCGTCTGTGCTTTTCTTTGCTATCCCTGGATTAGTTTGCTAGCACACACAGTACATCGATGAAATACCCTAACATCACATGTTAAAAAGATAATGTAGATTCAGAGTATACCTCAAATAACACAGCGGAAAAACAATCATAAGGGTGTGGACTTCCACCAACGCCAACGACAAGTTGAGTGTAGACCGCAACCCTACCATGTAACTCTTACTCGTCGAAATAAAATCCCGCAACATAAGTATTGCAGCCATATAGGTCAATATATTGAATGTATTGGCAAGTCACTCATAAAATGTCGGGGATAATTCTATCTCTATATGCAATTTGGTTGTTGGAGGCTCTGAGTTTAAGCTTTTGCATAAATACTAGTTTTTCCCTAACTCAAGATAAATCATAATAAGTAAAGTTGATGTCACTAATGAGATGGTTCCACCAAGCAATTCTCATATCCAAAAGTTGTAGGGTAATGTAGCATAAAAAAAATTCCGACCTACGCACCAGCCGAGGACCACTATGGAGACTGCATACAAGGTTTGATCTATAACCTCCCAACTAACGTAGCGCAGCGGGAAGTAGAGTCAATGACGATCGGCGGTGCAGATCCCCGCAGCTGGATTTATAACCTCCCAACCGCGAGGATGTATACCATCATCTGCCCCTTGGACAACCCTCGGGGAGGTGGTCGGACAGTCCCCCGGACGGTGTCGTGGACAGCCCTTCGGGAGGACCTTCAAAACATGGATGGTCACTCGGATAGCCCTTCAGAAGGACGTTTGAAACTCGGACGGTCACACGGACAGCCCTTCGGGAGGAACTCTCAAACTAAGACCGAAACTACGATCTCTCTACAGAGTTGCACACATACGGTGTCATCTATCCAGCAGGGCTTCGCCGTCCAGAACTAGTTCCCACCGGAACCCAGACAGCCTTTCGGCTCTACGAAACTATTTGGCGGGGAGGGAGAGAGAAGACAGATCATTGCAATGGAACTTGTATGTGAGAAATAGTGAGTGTGGAGAGTGCCTCTCCACCTCTATTTATAGGAAAACCCAAGGGGTAGGAGGCACATGAAAAACCCAAAATGTCCATACTTTATGTCACACATAAAGGGCATAAAGGGATGACAAGTGGAGCCCCATGGAGGAGCTGCACCCTCCAATGTCCCACCTTCATGGGGGCCCCCCAAAGGGGGTTCCTTGATCCCTAGCCCTTCGGGAGGACCTTTGAAACATGGATGGTCACTCGGATAGCCCTTCAGAAGGACGTTTGAAACTCGGACGGTCACACGGACAGCCCTTCGGGAGGAACTCTCGAACTAAGACCGAAACTACGATATCTCTACAGAGTTGCACACATACGGTGTCATCTATCCAGCAGGGCTTCGTCGTCCAGAACTAGTTCCCACCAGAACCCAGACAACCTTTCGGCTCTACGAAACTATTTGGCGGGGAGGGAGAGAGAAGACAGATCATTGCAATGGAACTTGTATGTGAGAAAGAGTGAGTGTGGAGAGTGCCTCTCCACCTCTATTTATAGGAAAACCCAAGGGGTAGGAGGCACATGAAAAACCCAAAATGTCCATACTTTATGTCACACATAAAGGGCATAAAGGGATGACAAGTGGAGCCCCATGGAGGAGCTGCACCCTCCAACGTCCCACCTTCATGGGACCCCCAAAGGGGGTTCCTTGATCCCCAAGTCCTTCTAGAAGCCTTTTGGGAAAAGCCCCAAAAGGTGGCTTTCCATAAATATCCCAAAAGGCACTTTCACTATTCACGACGACATTTTTCAGCGTCCGTTCAAACTAAAAATATTTATGTGGGCTTAGAACATTTCTAGTACCCACTAAAATAATTTTCAACACGTTCCGAAACAATTCTAGATTAATGATTTTCATCTGCGAAAAGCATATGAAGTGGTTCCGGTAGCTCCGGAGCATTTCTAGCTTTTATCCCGGAAAATTCGAGAAAGTTTGCAGAATGACTCTGGCACCCTCCTAGAATTATCAGGCATGTGCCGAAACCAATTTGACTTAATAGTATATCCCGAAAAAACTTTTTGGTTTCACCGAAACTCATCCGATGACCTCTCTCTGCGAAACTTCTCCGGTGTCTGAAACTTTTTTGGTGATTTTCTCTTAGACTCCCTGTCTAGTATTCAGCAGATAGATGACCCTTAAGCATGTGACCCTATAGGTTTGGTGAAGTATAGACATGACCCGGAACCCCTTCCGATCAATGATCAACATCGGAGCCATGGACACCCATATTAACCCCTATACCACACAAAAAATATTTGAGTACCTCCAGTTGCAGTGAGCTATTCTGTTGCTGCTTCGTGATATGTCACAAACCACCCGAGGTGAGATTATTGCATCCCCAGTGCAAACAATTTGTCCACCATGCAAGTTACCTCATTACCGGTTTTGTTCTCTTTTCTCGGTTTCCCGTGTTCCGGCATCTCCCTGTGTTCAAATCACACTGTGTCTGGACAGATGATGATGGATACCGTAACACTGAGAGGGCCCGAGAATTATCTCTCCACCAGTCGAAGGAGCAAATCCCCAATCTTTGAGCTATCTTGTTACTTCCATACTTTTCGTGAACCCGTAAAGCCGCCGTAATAGCACAGTTAACGGATGACGTTAACAAACCCCATAAGTTCACAAAGCAAGCACGAAGGAACTCGATACTCTCACATGGTCTAAGGTATGTGGCAAACATTAACTATCTCTATGATATTAACCATAAACTTGTGACGAAAAGAATCTCCATAGCATACCCATCAACTTGGGTCAATTCAACACATGTGTTTCTACCAACATTGGTGCCTCTAAAATTGCCAGCATAGACATATGCCCATGATCAGGAAAATGGATCATCATGCAATACATGAGCCAGTCTTAGAGGCAAGACTAGGAATACATTTTACCGTTTAGTATACCACACATGCACATGAGTTTCCCTCCGAGCCTCGTGGATATTGCAGACTCGAGAATCATTGCAATTATAGCATGGAACATAAACATAATTATGAACTTGAAGATAAATAATATCATTTATTATTACCTCTAGGGCAAATCTCCTATAGACTCCCACTTGCACTAGAGTTAATAATCTAGTTAATGCTAATGCACTTTACACCTATGGCATACCGGTGTAAAAAATGCTTCGTATGTGGTATAACCTGATGTCCATCGGATCTGGCAACTTCAGCTCCGTGTGTATATCTGCATATCCTCGCGTTTTCATGCTTTCACAAAATTTGTATTTTGTGCGGACTTGGCTTTGTATATATTTGAATCATTGGTCGAAACCTGATTCCTCAGACTGAGTTATGGAGCAACTATATGCAATAGTGTCCCATTGACCAAAGCCTTCTTGGAACCATACTAAGTTCATGAATGAACTATATGATTCAACATCTTTGTCTTTGTCACTTCTAAAGCGGCAACATACTTTGCCTCTGTTATAGAATTTGCCACAGTAACTTGTTTGGAACAACTTCCAAGTAACTCCACCACCATATTGTGTTACACAAAACTCTCAATTTAAATCGAAAATCGCATGGAGAAATGATGAAGATTGTATCGATGTAACCTTTTACAACAAACTCTTCATGATCTCCACTTGAGAGAAAACATGTCATCAGTGCTACTTTAGTACTCAATGATCCTTTTTTCACTGTTGTCCATGATCAGTACTTTTGATCACTTTGGTATCTATACTCGCAACAACTTGGGAGTATTGGACATATCTGGTTGTTTTACATACCATGGAATACATGATTAATCCAAACACAGGAGTGTGTGGAAATCTCCATCATGTATTTTGCTCATTAGTGTTTTGGGGACACTGATTCTTGCAAAAACTCTTTCCATGTGACTTCGGCAAGAATCATTCCTTGTCGTTCTTAGTGCTAAATGGTTTTAGCATCTTGTCAATATGTATTTTTGCTCAGCCCTATTAGGTAAATCTATCTCCATAGATCATTATGCCTAATATCAAGGCTATTTAGCCCAAGCACTTCATCAAAAAACTATTTTCAAATGAAGTCCTAATTCGTGTCAAGAAATTTATTTCTAATTAACAATGTGTCAAGCACACAAGGTTTTCAGAAATATTATTATGCTCCCACTTACTTTCTTGAAACCACAAGCATCTTCATTAACCATTGATGAAGTCAAACCCCTTTGACCATTCCATCAAAAATGAAGATTCCAACTCCATTTTGCTCTCTTCTGTCCATTGCTGGAACTCTGAAGCTAGCATACTTAACTAGCATCCTCTGGACCGACAAAATACTTTGGATTGTATCACATACAAGTCCTAGGTTGTATTTCCATTTCATGGAAATTCTTTTGTCATCCATGTTTCATATCTCATGTTTTGAAATATGTCATTAATTGCTAGTTTAACCCAAACCGATTTTAAGCATTGCTACGGTGAGAAAATCTCATTTTAGTCAACTCCTTGAACTTGTTATTGCAACATAGTCGAGCTTAATGGATAAAACATTTTTATCCGTATCAGTTTATAGTCCCATTACAATCCGTTAGACTCTAGTCTTTCGAGGGTTTATCAAGATTTAAATCTTGAATCATTTATGGAAACTATCTCGGATTATATTGGCTATTTAGCCAATTCGGAGTCAGGGCCCATCAACGCTTCCTTGTGTATCATAGGTATACTGTTGTCTAACAACAATATCTCGTTTGCGCACCTGAGAGGTTTGCACGAGCTTTGCCTACGTTGCTTAGCTGCAAGTTCGACCGAAGTCCATACATCTCATGTAGAGGCTTCCATATCAGTCGTAGTAGGAAAGTCTGGAATCACTTCCAAGGTTCCTTTCCTTTGACCTGATGACGAAGATACTTGTTATCTCGTTCGAGTTGCACTATTCTCCCACTCACCTTTTTGAAAGAACCATTCTCTTTAAAAGCACACCGTTTCGCGGCAAAACTATTTGCCTTGGTATAGTGAGGGAGGAATACCCAACATTTTGGTATAACCTACAAAGTAGCACTTGTCTGATTTGGAATAGATTTGTAACCTTTGACACAAGCCCCATATTCCAAATGTTAAGAAAAGATATAACATGGTTGGGCGTACCATACCATGGCTTCATTTCAATAGACCCGATGTAGCTCTTTTCAGTGTAAAAGCCGCTGTCTCTAAAGCATCACTTTACAAGGGATAATGGCAAATTTATTTATGTCATCTTTGACCTTACCATGTCATAAATGGTTTGATTACATCTTCACAGACATTCCACTCATATTGGTGTTCCGGAAGGTGTAAGTTATGAAAATCTTTTCACAACTCATCAGACATTCGCTAAACTTGTAACTCAAATATTCCTTTCTGCAATCAAATTGTAGAAACATAATTTCCTTGTTACAATAACTTCTACTTCATTTTTGAAAACCTTTCGAATGATTTCAAAAGATCCAGACTTACGTCTCATCAAGCAAATATCCATATATCTACTTGAGTCATTTATGATGATATATAAATCCACTACTTGCAACAACATTTATTGAACTACACACATCAAAATGTATGATCACCAATAAGTTTTTTGCTCATTCCTTATGGCCTGTGAACGGTATTTCAGTTTCTTCACTTTTCGGAGGAAAGTTGCAAGTGTCAGATGATTCAAAATAAAAAAGACTTCAAAATCCATCATAATGGAATTTTCCATGCGGGTTTATCCAATGTGACCAAATGTAGTGCCACACTTGTGTGGTATTCTTTTTGTCTTGCAACATTTAGCATTAGTGTTACAGATGTATCATATTACCATCAATATTCATAACATACATCCCATCTTGGATGGAAGCATGGCCCTTCATGTTATTCATAATACTTAACAACAATTGTTGTTTTTATGAACAACTATTTTGCAACAAACATTGTGCAATGGGCTAGAGTGTATGAAACTCTAAAATGAATTATGAAAGTAAACCCAGAGGTATTGTATTATTATCAATATTCATAACATACATCTCATTCATAATGAAAGTATGGCCCTTGTGTTATTCATAACATCAAACATAAAAAGTTCTCTTATGAACAACCTTCTTGCAAGATACCTTATGCAATGGGCTAGAGTTTGTAAAACTCTAAATGAATTATGAAAATAAATACAGACGACAATACACCGATGGAAGGTATAGTAACATTTACTATGTTCCCTGTGTATACCTTAACCTCATTTCTGGCTAGTCTTTAGGCCATAGTAGCTCTTACATTGATTCGCAACAGAATGCAATCGAGCGGGTATCTTTGTGATTAACTCACAATACCCAAGAATTAGTGATTAACATGTTTAACCATAATTCCCAAGAACTATATCTTTGACCAGCCTACTATACATCAAAAACTTGTATGACATTCATACATGAGCTGGATATTCCAATCATCCTTCTTTCTGCCTTTATACTTCTAACAGTTTAACTTTTAGTATTTCTCCTACTCGCAAAAGAAACACCCAACATAAGAGTGGCGTTAGCCTCGGACTTCCTAGGCGTGTAAGTCATACTAACACCCTTTGGACACTTCCTTTCTCTTTAAGTTGTTGTTTTATTCACCTTTCATTATATGACATGCGTTCTTCTGGATCCCTTTCCCGATAGTCAAATGCATAGTAAACACTTTTACTAATACTTGCGAACAAACATTGCTTTGTTTGTATCTGAAAATAATTTTCAGTTCCATGAATATCATATAACTATTCCAACTTTCGAAGTTTGGGTTTCATGGAAGCAAACATATTCCACTTGACCGTAATAGAATTCTAGCTTTTGTATCGAAGGACGAGAGTCACATGATCCATAGCATTAGTGGGAGGATACAGAAAGCACGCGGTAGGACAAAGTCCTTCTCGGCACTTTTGAGGACAATCCTCATATTACGTTACCAATCGTAAAGTTTTAACCAGATATTTAACAGCTATTCAATTTTAACAGGAAAAGTGGAATCGCGAGCCATTATTCTACAACTATTTTGCAAGAAACACTTAGACAGTGTTCATAATTAATTGCATTGAGAATAAAACATGTTAATTCAACAGTGCGCTCCCACTCAAATCAATATCTCTCATAATTAATTTTGAGTACAAGATCCAGATTTCAATTCATCGTCATAGAATCATCATCTCATAACGGGAATTTTAATCGGTGGGCCAACTTGCCGATCACATCTGTATGTGACTCTTGCTCATCTTTCGATGCATGTGTTCCGAGCTCAGGACGATCCTGTCATGAACGTCAAGACAACCAAGTGATCTTGCTGCGAGGTCTGACCTTACCCGCTTCACACTTCTCTAATCTTTCGTACCCATGCATCCATGGCGCACTCCGAAACGATAGGTGCCGTGACGGTGCTACACTTGGGAGAACACTAACTACTTGATATTTTAGTGAGAGATCACCCTAATAAAAAGCGACTACCGCGCAATCAAAAAGGGTGCATCAAAGGGATAAACATCTCAAGCAATTCATAATAGCATGATATGGTATAGCCCTTTATGACGGAGAAGTCTTTCATTCCTTCGTCTTCGACATTCGCGTCGGTGTTCACCTTCACGAAGATTGCCACCACCTTGTCGACGCACCAGATAATATTGCTATCTCTATAGCTAATAAAATAAGTGCATTACTTAAGGTTGACACTCAGGTCATTAAAGTGACAATCATATGGCTCCAGCCATCATGCCAAATCATGACACGCAGGTCATGTTAATTACATCATATAGTCATCTCATACATAATCAAATTGAATATGAGCATTGCTATACCACATCACATGCACATCCTGCAAAACCAAGTTAGACGCCTCTAATCGGTTTATGCAAAATTTTATTTTTCGTGGCTTCTAAGGTTTTGACTTAAACCGCAGCTACCAACGTTTTATCATCAAGTATGATTATTCAAGTTGCTATTAACATCTCGGGCTGTATGAAACATGAGATAATTAAATCTCGAGCCCCATACTAAACTTCATCATACACATGAGCCCCGTCAAGATCATATCTGCAATGCCCTTTCATCTGCGAATTTCATCTTTCTTTTGACTACGGCAGAACCCAAAGAACTGATAGCACTTCCATGATCAATCAGGATCACGGATTGCCAGAACTTTGTCAAATTCCACCATGCTGTCTCGAGATTGAGCAAACGCAAATTCTAGGGAAGCAACAAGAACGTCGGGTAACAGATTTCATCTGTCACCCGCATAAATAATTTTCAGCAATAGATCTCATCTACTACCTAATTATATTATGCAATACCCATACATATCCATGTATTCTAGATCGAAACCTGCATCTACGCATAGCACGGCTCTTGATGCCAATGTAGGGTAACGCAGCAGAAAACAAAAAATTTCTGACCTACGCACCAGCCCAGGACCACTATGGAGACTGCATACATGGTTTGATCTGTTTCGTTACCGACTCGTAGCGCAGCGGGAAGTAGAGTCGATGACGATCGGCGGTGCAGATCCCCGCAGTTAGGATTTACAACCTCCCAACCGCGAGGATGTATACCCTCATCTGCTCCTCAGACAGCCCTCCGGGAGGCGGTCGAACAGTCCCCCGGACGGTGTTGCGGACAGCCGTTCGGGAGGACCTTCGAAACTCGAACGGTCACTCGGACAGCCCTTCGGGAGGACCTTCGAAACTCGGACGATCTAATGGACAGCCCTTCGGGAGGCACTCATGAACTAAGACCGAAACTATGATCTCTCTACAGAGTTGCACACATACGGTGTCATCTATCTGGCAGGGCTTCGCCGTCCAGAACTAGTTCCCACCGGAACCCAGACAACCTTTCGGCTTTACGAAACTATTTCGCGGGGAGGGAGAGAGAAGCCAGATCATTGCAATGGCACTTGTATGTGAGAAAGAGTGAGTGTGGAGAGTGCCTCTCCACCTCTATTTATAGGAAAACCCAAGGGGTAGGGGACACATGAAAAACCCAAAATGTCCACACTTTATGTCACATATAAAAGGGCATAAAAGGCATAAAGGGATGACAAGTGGAGCCCCATGGAGGAGCTGCACCCTCCAATGTCCCACCCTCATGGGCCCCCCCCAAAGGGGGTTCCTTGATCCCCAAGTCCTTCTAGAAGCCTTTTGGGAAAAGCCCCAAAAGGTGGCTTTCCATAAATATCCAAAAAAGCACTTTCACTATTCATGACGACATTTTTCAGCGTCCGTTCGAATTGAAAATATTTATGTGGGATTAGAACATTTCCAGTACCAACCATAATGATTTTCAACGCATTCTGGAACAATTCCAGTTTAGTGATTTTCATCTGCGAAAAACATCTGAACCGGTTCCAGCAGCTCCGAAACATTGCGTCCGTTCAAATTGAAAATATTTATGTGGGATTAGAACTTTTCCAGTACCCACCATAGTGATTTTCAACGCATTCTGGAACAATTCCAGTTTGGTGATTTTCATCTGCGAAAACATCTGAACCGGTTCCAGCAGCTCCGAAACATTTCCGGTTTTTATTTCTGAAAATTCCAAAAAGTTTCCAGAATGATTCTGGCACCCTCCAAGAATTATCAGGCATGTGCCGAAACCATTTTGACTTAATGGCATACCCAGAAACAACTATTTCGGTTTCACCGAAACTCATCCGGTGACCTCTCTTTGCGGAACTTTTCCACTGTCCGAAACTTCTCGGTGTCCGAAACTTTTTCGATGATTTTCTCTCAGACTCCCTGTCTAGTATTCAGCAGATAGATGACCCTTAAGCGTGTGACCCTATAGGTTCGGTGAAGTATAGACATGACCCGGAACCCCTTCCGATCAATGATCAACATCGGAGCCGTGGACACCCATATTGACCCCTATACCCACACGAATAAATATTCGAGTGAACCTCCAGTTGCAGTGAGCTATTCATGTTGCTTCGCGATATGTCACAAACACCCAATGTGAGATTTGTTGCATCCCCGTGGACGAACCATTTGTCCACCATGCAAGTTACCTCGTTACCGGTTTTGTTCTCTTTTCTCGTTTCCGTGTGCCGGCATCCCAGTGATCAAATCACCCAGTGTCTGGCCAGACGATGATGGATACCATAATACCGAGAGGGCCCGAGAATATCTCTCCATCGTCGGAGGAGCAAATCCCAATCAGCTATCAAGTTACTTGAGACACTTTTCCATGAACCCGTAAGCCGCCGTAATAGCCACCCATTTACGGATGATGTTTAACAAACCCCAAAGTTCATGAAGCAAGCATGAAGAAACTCGATACTCTCATGGTCTAAGGAATTATGCAAATGTTAACCATCTCTGTGTTATGCACCATTAACTTGTGACGAATGGATCTCATAGCATAACATCAATCCGGGTCGATTCAACACAAATGTTCTCTTAACATTGTGCCCTCAAAATTGCTGGCATTGACATGCCCATGATCAGGAAAACAGAACCATCATGCAACACTTGAGCTAGTCTGAGAGGCCAGACTAAGAATACTTCTTACCATTTATTATTCCACACGTGCATATGAGTCTTCCTCCGAGCCTCGTGGATATTGCAGACTCGAGAATCATTGCAGTTATAGCATGGAACATAAACATAATTATGAACTCGGAGATAAATAATATCATTTATTAGTGTCTCTAGGGCATATCTCCTACAAGGTAAAGGTTTTAGGGATGCCCAGTCCCGAAATGAAAAAAATATATTTACTTTATGTTGTCAAATAATAAATTCCTTGGAAAGTGTTGGTATGGAAGGCACCCGTGGATACGGTTAGCCATGGAAAGTGAAAGTATGGTGGAAAAAGGAATAAACTTTATTTTTCTGTTTGGGAACCGCCTAGGGCATATCTAGCATGGAAAGTGTCGGGAGCTCTAAGTCGTTTTTGCGGGTGGGATGGATCACCTCCCAAAATCTTTTTATCTCTATATTTTTGGTTTGAGCTTTGGCACCTCTACAAATCCCTACTTCCCTCTGCGAAGGGCCTTTCTTTTACTTTATGCAAATTTTATTTTTGAAATTGAGTCTCCATCTTCTCTTATAAAAAGCACCAACTAGGAGGCACTATGATTGTGAGTAACTATTGGGTGTAACTAATATTCGAGTGTGTTTCTTGAATGAATCAATGTTTGAGCATGATGGGCTAGGGATAACTTATTTTAGCATTGATATTTTGAAAGACATGGTTGCTTGCTGATATGCTTGAGTATCTAAATTATTATGTCAAAACTAGACTATTGCTTTGAATCACATAAAATTCCAAATGTCCATGCTATAAAGAAAAGAATATGATATGATGTGATATGATGAACAACACTCCACATCAAAAATTCTATTTTTATCACTTACCTACTCGAGGACGAGTAGGAGTTAAGCTTGGGGACGCTGATACGTCTCCAACGTATCTATAATTTTTGATTGTTCCATGATGTTTTATTATCAATCTTGGATGTTTAATAATCATTTTATAGTCATTTTATATCTTTTTTTGGTACTAACCTATTGACATAGTGCCAAGTGCCAGTTGCTGTTTTTTACATCGCAGGAAATCAATATCAGACGGAGTCCAAATGCCACGAAACTCCATGATGACTTTTTATGGGCCAAAAGGAGCACAACAGGCCCTGGTTGCACCTAGTGGGGAGTCCCGAGGAGGGGACAACCCACCAGGTCGCGCCAGGAGGCCCAGGCGCGCCCTGGTGGGTTGTGCCCACCTCAGTGATAGAAAGGGAACAGACACGTATGTATCGTTGCTACTAAGGGTAAAACGACGGGGTCTATCTCTACATAGATAGATCTTGTCTACATCATGTCATCTTTCTTAATGCATTACTTCGTTTTTCTATGAACTTAATACACTAGATGCATGCTGGATAGCGGTCGATGTGTGGAGTAATAGTAGTAGAAGCAGGCAGGAGTCGGTCTACTAATCTTGGACGTGATGCCTATGTAATGATCATTGTCTGGATATCGTCATAATTATTTGAAGTTCTATCAATTGCCCAACAGTAATTTGTTTACCCACCATTTACTATTTTCCTCGAGAGAAGCCACTAGTGAAACCTACGGTCCCGGGTCTTCTTTCTCATATATTTGCCTTGCGATCTACTTTTCCTTTGCATTTTTATTCAAATCTATTAAACCAAAAATACAAAAATACCTTGTTGCATTTTATTTCTATTTTTTTGGCATTCGATCTATCAATCTACTACAATTTACCTCACGTCCGTTTGCCTATCTTGAGGCGCCGTACCCCGGAAGGGATTAACAACCCCTTTAACACGTCGGGTTGCGAGGTGTTGTTATTTGTGTGCAGGTGCTGTTTATGTTATGTTGCTTGGTTCTCCTACTAGTTCGATAACCTTGGTCTCATCACTGAGGAAAATACCCTACCGTCGCTGTGCTGCATCATCCCTTCCTCTTTGGGGAAATACCGACGTAGTCCTAGCAGATAGGAGCTTTCTGGTGCTATAGCTAGGGAGACATCACGCCTTAGCAGTAGCCCAGGTACCCATGCTACTGGTATGCAAAAAACCCATGCTACTGGTAAGGTTTTCCCAGTACTGTGCAACAGAGTAATTGTCATGCATATATAGTGATTTGTCGTCATGCAACATGGAGAATTGCTAGACTAACTTAAAGTTCCAACTTGTTCTAGATTTGCCATGCTGACATCAAAAATTGCCATGCTACATCAAGGGGAACTGGTGAAAATTGTCATGCTCCAAAAGCAGAATTTACCATCGCAGATTTGTTCCCTCAAATTGGCATCCTGAACAAAATGTTTAGTGCCGCCAACATGTAGTTCTATCAGAGCGGTGCGTGGGAGCGAACAGTGATTGTCATGTGTCTTTCATTGAGATTCGCACGTGGAACTGAATGGGTCATAACACGTTCACTCAGGGGAAAAAACATCTAGTAAAGGGAGAATTCTTACTGCCCGTACATCGTGTAGTTTCCCTTAAAGTTGCCATAAAATAGCCCAATGCCACCGATAAGTGCAAAAATTGATTCACTTCTTTCTTCATAAGTCTCTGGATCGGCCATCGCCTTTGATTCATGTGCAGTGATCCACTCATGCATTACAAGCACACAATTACCCCATTGGCTAGAGCCTCACACTCATTCACCCAGGAGACTTGGGTTTGATCCCATCTTCTCCCCTTTCCCCCCTTTCGCATTGAATTTTGGTGGGCGTAGGATATTACTACCTTGCCCCCTTTTGCCCCTTTCGCTTAGGAGATGGGCTACACAATGTTGCAATATCGGCCCAACTACTCTTTGTTTAACCTTCGTTTTTTTGTTTTTTGGGTAGTTTCAAATGCTTTTAAAAAGATTCATATCTTTCAAACCCTAACTCCAAATCTAACATGTCATATATGGAAATCCAATAGAAAATTGTGTAGATTTCAAATATGATATTATCTTTCATGTTAATCATTTCTTTACTCTTAGGGTGCAACCTTAATTTATAAGGGGGTGGAAATACATATTATATTTGTTTCCTGCCCCATTTAAATTGAGTAGATATGATAGTTTCATGCTCTCACAAAAGCCATTATTAGCACCATAGGAGATGTTGATTCCATCTAGCTACTATATGCTAACGGTTTTGCTTAAGCACACCTAGGTGTACTCTAAATATTGCACATCTAAGAGCATCTCCAGCCGCGCCCCCAAGATGGTCCCCCAGGCGATTTTTCCTGTGCCAGCGCCGAAAAATCGGCCCAGTCACACCCCCAAAGGCCCTCTTTTCACTGGCTCGGGCCGAAATTAGCGTCGGGGGACCCATGCCGAACCCGGCACGCTGGGGGGCGCTTGGGGGCGCCGGCGCAAGCGAAAAGAGGCATGGGGCCGCTCTGTCGGCGAGTCGAGAGCCCTCTTCCCGCCGTTTCTTCCCGCTTTTCCCCCCACTTCCCTCGCATTCTCTCCATTCCTCCCGCCAATCTCCCTCCCGCTTGCCTCCCAGCCGTCCGCCATGCCGCCAAAGAAGTACGTGATCCCCCGCACCGCGGCAACTACGGCCGCCACCGTCGCCCAGCTGAAGCAGAGGAAGCCGAGGGCACCGCCGTCCAAACCACCGGGCATGTCAAACGCCGACTGGAGGGCGGAAGTTCAGCGACGTGAGGCTGTCACCGCCGACCTGCGGAACAGGGCCATTGCCAAGAAGGCCTGAGACAACGCGGCGCGCGCGGCTGCCGCCGCAGCGAATCAAGCCGAGGCCGAGGCGTCTCGGGTGGGGATGACGAATCCACCCGGCGGTCACGCCCAGTATGCGCCCTAGAGCCAGCAGAGCGTCGGCTCTCCGGCCGGCTTCTCGTCGCCGCAACCATGGGGATGCACGCCGTCGCCGGGCTACTCCGACGGGGACGCGCATGGTGGGTTCAACCCCAACGTCACCTTCCCCCACGGACACCCATCCCAGCGCACGCCCTCGCCCGCCTTCGCCAGCGTGCAGTACCCTCCATACAACTACTTGCCGCCAGTGTACGCATCCTCCCCGACGCCCCCTCTCCGCCGTGGCGTGCTGCCCTTCTCACAAGCCTCGACGACGCACCTCGGCGACACCGACGAGACCGACGCCGACATGGACGAAATCATCGCGGCAAGCTCGGCCACTACGGCCGCGTCCCGGGATTAGCTACCCAGGATGACACGGGGAACCTCAGCGGCGGCCTGGACGGCGAACTCGAGTACGATGAGGAGGAGCCGGAGGAGCAAGAGGAGCAGGAGGAGCTGGAGGAGGATGAGGAGGAGGAGGAGGAGACAAGGCCGAGGCGCAAGAAGAAGAAGAGGGCGGCCAGGACCGGCGAGCCGCGCATCAAGTGGACGTCCAAGGAGCAGGAATGTCTCGCCGAAGCGTGGAAAGTCGTCTGCCTCGACCCGACCACCGGCGCGAACCAGAGCATCGACACATAGTGGGAGCGCATCAAGGCCGAGTTAGACGAGCGCAAACTGGTCGGCCCCTACTTTAAAGGCGTCTACATGCAGCGTGGGGCGAAGGCAATGGCGAATCATTGGGGGCTAATCCAGGCGGCGTGCAACAAGTGGCATGGGATCGTCGAGGAGAGCGCAGCTTGCTCGGAGAGCGGCGCCAACGTTGAGGATCAGGGATGGCACGCGGGCCTCACACCTCTCTTCGCCGTGTCTCGCTGCCAACTGTTTGTTCCTCGACGCAGCTGGTGCGCATGTTCGCCCTGTGCCGCCAGGGCAACAGTGATGCCGATTTCAAGTACCTCCATGTCTACAAGCACATCGACAAGTGCGAGAAGTGGGCGGAGGTCCGCCGCACCCTCTTCAAGGCCAAGGAGACCTACAAGACGGACGCGTCGACGCCGAGCGCTTCAGAAGGGCGGCCAGACGGCAACAAAGGGGCCAAGAAAGGGAAAGACGCCGACGCTGCTGCCGCGCGAGTTCAGGAGTCCATCGAGCATTGCCTCACCGACGCACAGGCCTGGGCTGCCCTGCGTGAGGAGAAGACCGCGGCGCAGTGGTCGTCGTTGATGACGAACAACGCCATCAAGCTCGACCTGCTCCAGACCAACGTCGCCGCGAAGAAGAGGAACACCGACCTGGCTTTTCTGATGGGCGGGGCGGACATCCTCCAGAGCACCGACGAGAAGCTCAAGGCGTGGTACATGGCGGAGCGCAGCCTCATCCTGAACCAGCTGCCGACGACGGCGACGCCAAGCCCCGTGCCTACGCCGACGCCGCCGCCTAGCCCGAGTGACGACGCCTCCATGACGCCCAGCAGCAACGAAGCCGCGCCGACGCCGCCTAGCACAAAAGCAGCTCCGACCCCGCCAAGCCCGCGCACGCCGACTCCGCCGATGCCTCAGGCCGACCCCATCGAGTGATGCGTTGCGCGCGGGCGCTCTATTTTTTTTACGCCAGACTATCTGATCCGATCGCCGAACTGTGACTTGTGATCGCTCGACTTGTGGCGATTTTTGTGAGCGGGAACGACCTAGTTCGAATTTGCCGCGTCCTGGGGCCGGCGCCTGGGGGCGTGACTGGGAGCTAGGTCGCCCCCAGGGGCCGAACTAGCGCCGGTTCGCCCCCAGGCCGCTCTTTTTAGGTGCCCTGGGGGGCCAAACGGCTACAGATTATGTAACTCCTATGTCATTGAGTTTATACGGAGATTCGTGCGGGATTTTTTGCTTTTACTTTTGTTTATGCTTGTTGAGTCACTTAGATGTGAAATAACTAGGCACGCCTATATCCTAAAGGTTACAATAGGTAGATAATCATGTTCCCTATTTCACACAATGCACAATAACCAACCCAATACAATGATGTACACTAAACTTCTGATACGAGATTTATTTAAACTAGTAGCTTAACGTTGATTTGCATATTATTTGAATTTGTGCCATAAAGATTTTTTTTAAGAATATCTATGTTGATATGCAACCTTGAATATTTGGTATGCATGTTCTTACAGATTGATTATCTTTGGTGGAGTTGTCTAATATGTTTGCAACCAAATTAAGTCGTGACTTGGATTACAGTTGCAAACACATATATCAACAAGACAAAAATAATGCTCTTATGCACATGCTATCATGGAGTACTAAAAATATACTTTGCCTTTTCATCCTAATGCAATATTTGTTGGGCATCACTGAGGTGGAACGGCATCAAAGGCGTAAAGAGATACTGGCAACTAGTAGATATTTTTGTTGTCTAATAAATTGTAAACACCCTGAATACATTTTAAAATTCATCCCACCTTTATGTTTTTGTGCAAATGCCACTCATTTTTCTGATGTCATTGGGTGTGTGTATCAGGGATGATTTTTTCTGCTGCAACTGCAATCTTAAGTAAAATCGGATGGCTGGAGGGAGGGGGGGGGGGATTAGGTTTTGCAAGTTTGTAGGTGTTGAAACATCAAAGATGGTCAAACTTCGCGGGTTTTGCAAGTTTTCATGCCAAAATATCATGTAGAGAAAGGTGTACAAACGAGTTTTAGATTTCAGTGCTAAAGTGCTCAAAACTTCAAGCACTGAAATCTTTTTCGTGTGTAGAGCTCCTCGAATGGTTTCTTAGCACCTAAAAAGTTTTAACATCTTTGATGTTGAAAAGTTTCAGATTTTCTTTTCCATTTTTTATTTTACTGTTCATAGAGCGTGCCTAGGCACCTTGGAGCTGAAAAACTACTCTCCAAATTATTTCACCCTATGTACTAAAAAAACCTGAAATCTAAAAAGTGCGTACGCACTATTTGGTGAAAACAGGCGGCCGACTCCCACACAAGCGTGCATGTAGTTTCGTGGTCCAAATTTTGTCTCTACTCATGACGTGGCAAGTACTAATAGGATGGACACATGGGAAGGTCAGCCCATTTAACTCCATGTCTGTTGGATGTGCATATGCATTTATTCGGGTTTACAAATTTTCAAAAAGTCATATCTTTGAAACCATGCGTCAGAATTCATATCTGTTTCACCATTGGAATCATCGCGACGAGATCTTCGAAACCAGATCCTGTATGGATATGTTTTGATGAAATTTTTTTGATGCCAACTTTGATACTATATTGTGCAACTCTATTACTACATCGTGCAATTTTAGTACAACATGGTGCAACTTTTTTCAAAACCATTTTGTAAACCTACATGGTCGAAATTTTTATGAGATTCGCAACCTAGCCACCATGACAACCAATGTTTAGTGATCTGCAACTAGTCTACTACCCGGCCAACTACCTAGTAGTGGATGTGCAACCCTCCCATTCCCTATTCATGGATGATTATTGTTTTTACTGATGTCATACCATGCCCACTTACCTTATCAGCTATATGTGCAACTTATTCTGTTGTTTCTAACTTTATAGTGGTCAATGGACAACTCCTCCCCCTCCATACTTGTCGATATTTAGTTTTAGTTGGTGGGGGCAATAGGCGAAGTTGCACATAATCTGCTAGGCAGTTGGCTGGGGCAGCAGAGGAAGTTGCACACCGTTCCGACATGGATTTGTTGAATGGTGAAAAACTGCACATCCATAAGACCATGAGGGTAGAGAAAAGTTTTGTCTATAGTTGAGATCCTAAAGATGCACATCTCACTAGTTGGGGTGGGTGGGAAGGGGTGCTAGCAATAAAAACTACACACCCATGGGTATAGGGAAAAGTTGCACATCAACCATTAGGTAGTTGGCTGGGACAATTTTTGAAGTTGCACATTCACTGCTTGGCAGTTGACTGAGGTAGCAAACAGTAAAAAAATTGCACTTCCAACAACAGAGAAAAAGTTGCACATCGACTACTAAGAAGTTGACTGGGGCAACAGACGAAATTGCACATCTCAATTAATAGTGGGTAGTTTGGGGTGAGGTGCCATCATTGAAAACTGGACATCCATGGATAGAGAGAAAGTTGCACATCGACTATTAGATAGTTGCACATCAACAACTGCACGGTTGCACAAAATGGAGACAAAATTGCACAATTTTTTTGTCGAAACATACTCATATGGGATCTAGTTTCGAAGAGCACATCACGAGGATTTTAACGTTGAAAGCGGACCTTAATTTTGATGTTCGGTTCAAAAGTTATGACTTTTCTAAAATTTTAATATCTAAATTTAATGTGTTCACACTTGTTGGCATGTGGGCTTTTTCAGTTTTGTTTAAACACGATGTATGGTCTTTGTCTTTTTCATATTAGGAGGACAAAAAATTTTCTAATATGTTTGATTAGGACAAAAATATACTTAAAAGGGAAGGGGCTGCCCTGCAGTGCTACCGAGCCAACGGCCGCTCGGTAGACACGTCCCTAAAAAAAATTATTTCACCCCAGCTAGGACGACACTGCCCAACAAATAAACAAGATGCAGTGCAAGTTTTTTTTTTTTTGCGGGGTAGACGTCCATGTTCTCAAACTAGGAAGCTCTAATTCCTTGGCTTGCGGCTAGAAGAATCTTCCTTAAATACTGTAACTACTCTTTCCAAAATTAAGACCACACCAACGTGATCCAGTTCAACGCTAATCGATCTGCGTACATACTCGCGTGACCTTCTGTTTCTTTCCAAGTTCATACTCGCTCCGTTTCTTCCCAGGTCCAACCGTCCAGTCCCGTCGCCGCCACGGGCATACTCCTATAACACGCGCGCGCGTGCGTAGCGTGTACTCGATCGCCTTCAGGATCTACCCCAATGGACGACACTAGCACCACCACCACCGCCGCCAACTCGGCGACGGAGGCGCCGTCCGGGTCCGGGCCCGGGCACCGATGCTTGTACACCTTCCTCTGTGCTGTCCCCGTTATTTTATTCTTCGTCTATCCGTTCGTGGGGGCCATGGGCCCCTTCGTCTTCGCGGCCTTCGTCGTCAGCCTCTTCATCGCGGCCCTCGTCATCAGCATCATGGCATGTTGTCAAGGCGGAGGGATAGACGCGGCCACGATCTCGGCCAAGCTCCCGGCGCCGTTCGTGTTCGAGGGTGCCGCCGCAGTGGAGGAGTGCCCCATTTGCCTCGCGCTGCTGCGCGTCGGGGAGAAGGTCCGTCGGCTGCCGGCGTGCGGGCACCTGTTCCACGCCGGCTGCGTCGACCAGTGGCTGCACCAACGAGCCACGTGCCCGCTATGCCGCATTGCCGTCGCCGGCGCACCCCAGCAGCGGCCGGCTGAGCTGCCTGTCTGACGTACAACGTACGTGCACGCTGGTGTCGATCTTGGGCGATGCGTACCATTGGCATTAATCTTCCACATGCATTGCGTATTCCGTGTACCACGAATGTTTTTGAGAGAATCGTGGTCAATTGTGTGCACCTGTTGTTTTAGACTACCAGGGTACTAAGAGGATAGCAGCAGCCTTGGGAGTCGTTGACCAGCGTTCTTTGGGAGCAACTCGTTAACTAGCATTCCTTCGGGAGCCTCTCAAAGATGAGTTTAAGGTAGGTTGAGAGTGCCTCATTTGGTGCGCTCTCAGCCGTCGTCACATGTCGTGCTCTGGGTACTTCCTTCAGAATTTTTTTATCCGCATGCGTTTTCTGCTTTTTAAACAGTTTTTTTCAGTTTTTTGGCCTTTTGATGTCCGTGAGAGGCAAAAAAATGGTTTCGGAAATGAATTTTTTTTTTGTTTTTTCCGTCCGTGAGAGGCACGTTTTTGCATCCGCGGGAGGCACACTTTTTGCTTTCACAAGAGACACGACGGTGCATCTCGAAAAAAAATGTTTTCTACTCTTTTTTCCTTCAAAAGAAGCATGGTTTTGCTTTCGTGAGAGGCATGGCCGTGTCTCTTTCGAAAAGGGAAAAAAACAACATGCTCTCTGCTTAGTTTTTTTTTGTCTGGTTTTTTCCTCCGTTTTTTCGTGAAAAAAGTCTGTTAAATATCAACATGAGATCTACTTTTGAAAATCTGGACGCGAGGAATCCAATGGTGAAAACGGTTCGAGATTTCGACGCACAGTTTAGAAGATAAAAAGTTTTGAATAAACGGTATACGAAAAAAGGGAAACTCTCAGGTTGCGGCAAGTGTCGCACATGTAGTGCGCCACTTGTCGCAACCCGGGGAGCTGGGTGCGATCTTTTGAAAGAGTACTTCTCAACTAGTGATTTCGAGAGACCAAAGATGATAGTGGGTGCTCGCCTATAGACGGACGGACATATGTCAGCCCAGTAGACGGGGTTTGAAGTACATTTGTGTAATTTTTTAGTAGGCCTACAATTTTTCTTTTTCTATTTTCATTTCTATTTGCTAAAAAAATATAAAAGAATCTAAAAAACTACCTGAACATTTTTAAAATTATTGATGGGTTATTCTAACACTATATGACATCTTTCTAAAGCCGTGAACACTTTTAAAAATTGTAGAAACATTTTATAAAATAGCTGAACATTTTTCTATGTTGCATGATTTCTTTCAAATGTATGAATTTTTTTAATGATGTTAACACATTTATAAACCTATCATCGTAGCGAACGATGATAGGGGTATCGGTGGGGGTTTTCCCTTTGGGGGTTTTTTGGAAACAATTTTTTTCGCATGGTTTTTGGTCGGATTTTTTCAGGAATGTAGTTTCGTTGCCCTGGAGCTCAAGGGCATGACACCGAGCTCCGAGGATGGCAATGGGCTACGTGGGAATGGGTTCAGTGCCACCCTATATTATGTCGATGAGGCACCATGAGTCAGATTTGTCGCCGATGAGGCAGACCTTTGGGTTTGCTACTAGGAAATGAAGGCTACTAATATATGGATTTTCGATGCTACAAATGCTTTTTCGACATGCTACCAAATCATGTGTGTTTTGCCATAAACACTCAGGCGATATGCAGTAACGACACAGGGTTCATTCAAAAAATATTGATGCATGAGTGGAAATAGTATGCAGCTCCATGCATATATTTATGTTAGAAAATTATTAGAAAAAAGCTCCATCCAAAAAATAAAATAGAAAATAGCTTGTCACGTTACTTGCATTGCAATCTCAAACTGGAAAGCTCTAATTCGTTGGCTTGCGGCTAGAAGAATCTTCCATAAATACTACCTGTTCCAATATTAAAACCACCAACGTGATCCAGTCAGATCATCATAAATTCATAATCGATCTGCTTCTTCCCGTCCGGTTCCGTCGCCGCCACAGCTTCTTGACGTGCGGAGCGTGTACCCGAGATCGCCTTTAGGCTCTAGCCCCATGGACGGCACTAGCGCCACCAACTCGACGGAGGCGCCGTCCGGGTCCGGGTCCGGATCCGGGCGCCGATGGTTGTGCATCTCCCTCTTCTCGCTCTCCGTTATTTTATTCATCGTCTACCCGTTCATTGGGGCCGGGACCATGGGCCCCTTCGCCCTCGCGGCCTTCGCCGTCAGCGTCTTCCTCGCGGCCCTCGTCATCTGCACCCAGGCAGGTCGTCCTGGCGGCGGGATTGACGCGGCCACCATCTCGGCGAAGCTCCCGGCGCCGTTCGACTTCGAGGGTGCCGCCGTGCCGGAGGAGTGCGTCATTTGCCTCGCGCTGCTGCGCGTCGGGGAGAAGGTCCGTCGGCTGCCGGCGTGCGGGCACCTGTTGCACGCAGGCTGCGTCGACCAGTGGCTGCACCAGCGAGCCACATGCCCGCTGTGCCGCGCTGCCGTCATCGTCGCTGGCGCACCCCAGCAGCGGCCGGCTGAGCTGCCTGTCTGACGTACAATGTACGTGCACGCTGGTGTTGATCTTGGGCGATGCGTAGGATTGGCATTAATCTTCCTTGCATTGTGTTACCGTGTATATATCATGAATATTTTGGAGAGAATCGTGGTCAATTGTGTGTGCACCTGTTGTTTTAGACAGCCAATACATTAGTATTCCATTAGGATTCCCCCTGTTCCTACCAGGGTACTATGAGTAGCAGCAGCCTTGCGAGTAGGTTTTCATTTTTGTGGGACTTCGATGAAATTCACTGAATTTCAATAATTTCTGCGGCACCGAAATATGTACCTTTTGATCAAAATATTTCAGCTAGTCATTTTAGTTGTATGTACATAGGAACTCAAAAAATCATAATATTTTCCACAAAAAAATAGGTTGAATTTGAAGAGAATGCTTCGGTCCTTTGAACAAACCAAAATCACTAAAATTCACTGAAGGTTGGTAACTGAAAATCGAAGTGGTGAAGTAGTGAAGGGACCACCATTTTTTTTATCAACATCTAACCACGAAATACGCTGCAGACGCCATCGTGTACCATGTCGGTCGGGTAAAGTTATCTCTCGAGCCCCCTGCCCCGGCACCGATGGTACCATCAACACCGAAACCTAAGAGCATCTGCACTCGCGCCCCCAACAGCCCCCCGGGGCGATCTCAGCTGTGAAGGGACCGCCCCGGCAGAGGAGTGTGCCATTTGCCTCGGCGTCGCTGCTTGTCGGGGAGAAGGTCCGTCGACTGCCGGCGTGCGGGCACCTGTTCCACGCGGGCTGCGTCGACCAGTCGCTGCACCAACGAGCCACATGCCCGCTGTGTCGCGCTGACGTCACCGTCGCCGGCTCACCCCAGCAGCGGCCGGCTGAGCTGCCTGTCTGATGTACAACGTACGTGCACTCTGGTGTCGATCTTGGGTGATGCCTACGATTGACATAAATCTTCCATGCATTGTGTATTCCGTGTATCACGAATGTTTTTGAGAGAATCGTGGTCAATTGTGTGCACCAGTCGTTTTAGACTGCTAGAGTACTACATTAGGGTTCCCCCTCTTCCTACTAGGGTACTAAGAGGATAGCAACCGCCTTGGGAGTTGGGAGTAGGTTTTCACTTTTGCAGAGACTTCGATCAAATTCACTGAATTTCAATAATTTTTGTAGGTACCGAAATATTTACCTTTTGGTCAATATTTCAGCTAGTCATTTTAGTTGTACATAACAATTTAAAAAACATAATATTTTCCACAGAAAAAATTGGCTGACTTTGATGAGAATACTTCGATCCTTTGACCGGATCCAACGAGATCTATCGGTGACACATCTCCACACGCCCCCCGACAACTCTGGAAGCATCACCAGAACGGGGGCTAGGCGGGGAGAATCTTATTTCATCTTCAAGAAGTCTCCGCCTCGCCTTCTTGAGCATGGCACAAACCCTAACAAAACTCAAACACACATAAAAACAGAGCCCCCTCCCACTGGCAAGGGCCGGGATTCACCTACGCCTCCATGGTCCAAGGACCATAAGACAAATGGAAACCCTAATTAAGCTCTCACATGAGGCATGAGCGAAGGGGTATGGGAGCGACACCTTTTTAACTTTTCGATTAGATTATACACAATCCAACAATCGAAGTTAGCTAGGGAAGATGACCGATTTTCCCCTCGAATCCGGTTTTGGACAAAATTATTCGGTTTTAAAAAATGAGGGACGGAATGTTGCCCGAAAAATGTTGAGGGACTACATGTAGACTTCTGGTAAACCGGAGAGACAGAAAACATACTTTTCTCAATTTCTTAGACAATGAATGTATATTACCAAATTACCATTCATTTGATTCTTTACAATATTGTTGTTGATCCAAAGGGCCGAAATATTTGGAGTTCAAAATCATATTACTTTCCTATTTCATTTATTTATTTTGCCTATACATTCATTGGTGGATGGTGTACACATGTGCTTTATGGTGGATAGAGCTGATGGTGCACGTGTACGGGCTGGAGGAAGACGGAGGCAATGGCGAAAGCTCGCCGATGCTGCCTGATGCAACAACGAGCTCAAGCAAAGACAGTGTTGTGTGGTCGTTCCAGGGCTCCTCGGTTTTTCTTAAAGGGACAACGGGAAGCGCGTCGGCGCGGCGATCCCAATAGAGATTAAGGTGCGGTCTATCTCGTCCTTACATTATCGAAATCGAGGATGTTGTTACTGCGTTGCTCGGCCTCCATCCCAGGTGTGCTAAGAAGAAGCGATGGACATGCGGAGCCAGGATTTTCGATATGGGTATGCGGAGCTAACGATAGTCTGTGTCTTCAGAATTTGTCGTCGATGCCAGAGACAGGGACAACGTCGAGAAACTTCAATCACAACGGCCTAGCAGAAATAGCGAGGGGAAGCAAAGGAAAAAATAGATGTGCTAAGGTTATTTATGGGAGACGGCAATTCAGTCGATTGGGCTCGGGCATAGGGTTGTCGGCAACCTAGTCGCCGGCGGTTACACATGCGTGCGCGTCGGGAGGTTAGCAACGACTCCCTGACCGGTGGGTCCCGCTTGGCAGAGAGAGAGGGCCGTGGTGATTTGGGCCAGGGTGGGCTTCAGCTACTACTAAGTTGTGTGCGTTGGCAATGAATAGGTATGGTCCACTCGCACGGGCTGGGCTTTATGGAATTGCATTCTATTTCCCTATTTTAGTTTCCTATTTGATTTAGGATTTTGTTAAAATATCAACAGGAATTCTACAAAATTTCAGAAAGTCCAACAGCTTAGGGAATATATTTCCAGCCCAAATATTCAATTAAATTCATATAATAAATTTATAAACTTTATGTTGGGCATTATAAATATCCCCTAAAATAAATTTAGTGTTCTAAATAATTCCCAAAATGATTTTGAACTCCAAATAAAATCAAAACGAATATTTGGAGCAGTCGCTTATTTTCTCTCAATTTCAATATTAATTTAAACGCCAAAAGCTTCAAATTCCAATCAAAACTCGCGACTCAAGCAAAACAAGCAAAACTTTAATTAACCCTATTTATATAATTCACATTCAAAAATTCAGAAATTTTGGGATTTAGGATGTGACACATATATCTTCAACTATCCTTTGTGTGAGCCAGAGAACGACGAGGTTCAGTCAACGAGGAAGAAGACAAGGCTGAAATTCAAGGTTACCAAGGAAATTTTGGAGTAAAAGAAGCTTGTTTAGCATTTTGGATAGGTCCCTTGTGAACCAAATCTTAGTTAACACTTTGAAAAATATATTTGGTGCCAATATTGTTTTTTTAAACTTGTAATGTTCAATTTTTAAACAGTTTTTAAATAAAAAGGCATATGTTTTATTGCTCCGTTCTGTAGCAACACCTGGACACATGTTTTTTTATTAATACTTGCAACTTTTTCTGTACTTTCCACAACCGGCCGTTACATTTACTGTTTGGAAGGGTAGTCCTTAGAAAATGAATTTTATTTTGGGCACCGGTCCAATGTTTCAGCCGGTCGCGTGCTAGCTGACGGATTGGATCCCTCTGAGCCGTTCGATTCTTATCCCTTTGACCAAGCAGCACGCCGACCCACCTCCCGTCGCTCACCTCATCTCACGCGCTTCTTGCACCTCGCTGCCGTCATACCATCGCTAACATCTTGTCCCTGCCTGGTTTGTATGGTTTCTAGCAAAAAACATGGTTACAGCAAAACATTGATACGGTTCCAGCAAAATGACTTGGTTCTGCGCACCTACTATATATATATATGTAAAATGTTTGGGGCACCTAGGTGCCTGGGCACCTAGCTGGTTTTTCATATAATGTATATTATATTATATCCATTGCTAATGGGCCTTCTAAGCAACTGACTTGATTCTGCGCACTGCTTGATTGTATGCATCATCCCATTATTATCTCCCCATATGCGGAGAACCCAGATGTGAGTTTCTCCTTAATCCGACGCTTGCTAGATTCATCCACAGGAAACCTTAAACACTCGGGGACTATGGCTTTGCACTCCTCACATGGATCTTTATCATGCAGTTCGATTCTCTTCAAGCCCACAGATCTTTTCATGACAAGCCTTATATAGTTCATCACCTTTCTATCCTCGAAAAACCCTTTCATGAACAGCCAGCTTCAAGTTCAAACGCTTGAAACTGGGTGTTTTCCACACCAAGTTGGTCTTCCGTGAAGACTCCCCCTCTCTGGCGGTCACTATGAAGCGATGCCGGGACGACGCCGTGCTCTGGCGGGGGAGATTCCGGGCTGATGATGACCAGCATGTTGATGTGTGGCTTGGGAAACTTGTGATATAGCGTGATATAGCCCCCCCCCCCCACACCCCACCTCTCTCTCTCTCTCTCTTTCCTTTGTAATGATCCTGCGGTATGAAGCTGTTCGGTCCCCTGGTTAATAAAAAGTGATTCAGGCGGGTTCCCCCCCCCCCCCCCCCCTAAAATTCAAAAAAAAAGTTGGTCTTCTTGGCAATATCCTCAAACTTGTTGGGTTCACAAGAGTGTCGAGATAACTGCATGGACTCAACAACAAAAGAAACGACAAATATTACATTTAAACTGAGCATCAACTTCAATACTAGTAGAATGCCCGTGCGTTGCTACAGGCTACACAATGCGTATATAAATGAATTAAACAAATAATTAAGATCGCCTCCAAGGTTGAAGTTCATTTCTCCCTCGTATGTTCGTGCATGTTCGGACATCAAACGGGTGCCTAGCAGGCTCCTCAAATCCAATCATCTAGATGGTCCGGGCTCCCCCAAATCCAGCACATATGTGGGGGAGAAATATAGTTGTCCGAATATCCGTCATGCTATTTCCAACACACGATTTGTAGCAAGACATTTCTCGCTCGAGCCAAAGCCATCTCTAATGAAATGTAATTTTCTACATCTTCAAAGTAGGAAAATTATTCCGCTCAGACCGCCATAACTGAATGGGCCAATTCCGAACCCCCATCCCGCTCACTCTCAACCCTCACTCCTATCACAAATCCACCAACTCGTGTTCTAAGTTAGCCAATGATTGCATCAAGGGACAAGGGCCATAACTACCTTCCTATCTTAGAGCATCTTCACTCGCGCCCCCAACATCCCCCCCCCCCCAAGGCCCTTTTTTATCGCCGACGCTAAAAAAACGGCCCAGTCGCGCCTCAAGAAGCCCAATTTTCGCCAGTTAGGCCCAAATTTGGCGCTGGGGGGCGCCGGTGGAAGCGTTTTTGGCGCGAAAGCCTGGTGGGGCCGCTGAGTCATCGACCAGCCTCGTCTCGTCTTCCTCATCGCCTCGTTTTCCCGCGGGGGATCAATGCCAAGGCTGCCGCCGGTCGGCCTACCATTGATTTTTCACGGGCGGCGCAGTACGGCCACGCGCCCCCCTCCCGCCAAAACCCTAGACATGTTTGCCACCCCGGCCGCTATAAAAGTCGCCCCCTCCCTCGCCGGTGGACGCACTCGCCCGCAGCCCCTCTCTCGCCGCCGACGCCCCCATCTCGTCTCCCTCTCTCCCCGTCTATAGCCATTTATGTAATTATGTTAGATACTAATGTATAAAACATTTCCATGGACATACAGCATGGACAAAATATAAATTGTGGAATATCATGCATCATGTAATTTGAGTCTCATGGTCATACGCAACTCATGAACTCTTTGAAACATAGGGTAGCTCATAGCTTAATACCATTAAAGAACATAGGACGGTTCATGGTGATAGACACCTCAATTACGACATCGATCAAAAGAATTGAGCGGCCATAGGAAAACATTTTCATGTAAATCTTGCAGGTGCCCGTAAGAAAATATCACTAATCTAGACACACTCATTTTTGCTTTATCTAACGTTAAAAAATCATTTAAATCACCTTTAAATTTATATAAGCAGGCATCTGGTGATCATCACATGTTTTAAATGACTTGAAGATATATTAACGAATCGATCTTTCTTCTTTCAGCCATCCGGATCGAGCAAATATTCAGGCAACAGGACGAAACGAGGCCCGAACAAAAAGTTGACTCCCGCTCCTCCAAGTCCACCAACGCGTCAGGCCACTCCTCCTCCAAGTTCGGCACAGCTTCAGGCCACTTCCCCTCCAAGTCCGGCACAGCTTCAGGCCACTCCTCCTCCTCCAACTCAGCCACGTCAGCCGTCTTCGCCGCCTCAGCAATCACGGAAGAGAGCCGCCTCAGCTATGGTGCGTAGCGGTACAAGTCGAGATAGTACTGCAGGTACAGACGGAGGCAAGCGATTTCAATATGGTCCAAACCTCGCGCCTCTTCCACAGAGGCCTTACGACAAGTCCGAGGAGGAAAACGTAGCCATATCGAAGACCGAGGTGGAAGCCCATTTTGCACCGAAACCGCCACCGCCGCCAAGGGAGAAAGTGCACGTGGAAAAGATTGACCACTTCATTCGTATGGCTAGACCACCAGCTCCCAAGCCTGTTGACACGGACTATGAGCGCCACCTCAGGAAGTTAAATCGAGCACGTATACAGAAAGAGGCGAGCTTGAGCTCGAGCAAATCATCTGGCAAAAATTGCAGTAAAACCGTTCCCCAGCTGGGAGAACAGGCGGCGCAATCAATCCCCCCGCTTGTTGTGCCAACAACACATGAGAGTAGGCGCGCCCAATATTATTGTGGGCAAACCGTTAACGTTCCCGAGCTGGGCGATGTGGTAATAACCGAGGAGCATATTGCGCAGGCTGAATCGATCGGGATCACTGTTGGACAACTCCTCGATATCGAGCCCATGTCTCCGACTAGAGAGGAGGAAATAAAATGAAAATATGCCTGGGGCCAACCTTTGGTCGAGCCAGAGGAGGTCAATAAGCTCCCAACGAGAATGTATGCATTGCATCAATGGTACATGGACATTACCAAGATTTCCAATCGAGAGTCCCTCATGGTGAATGTCAATGAAGAGCATTACTACCATAAGAAAGCTGTGGTCGTTGAGTATTCAGAACTTTTTCAGCTATACAATAAAGACGCATTCGACAAATCTATCGTCAGTTGCTATTGTCTGTAAGTGATTTCTTTCTGTAATTTAAGTCTCAAGCTAGCTGATCATTTTGATCAATCATTACCTGTAACTAGTAAAATGCCTGTGCGTTGCCACGGGCCTTTTAATTTGTTTTCATCCAATTGCACCTATGAATATAATGCATATCTTATCTCGTTCCCCACTCTGTCTACCACCCTCCATCTCTATCCATACCCTTCTATTTCCCACCCCCGCTCCCTCTTTCTTTCTAGACCCCTCTATTTCTCCATGACACAATCCCCTAATGACGAAAACGCCCCCTGCTTTACATTATAAAGCAACAATCACTGTATACATCCGATAAGACCGATACAAACACACACCACCACCGCACTCAACACACACCCAAAGCAAGATACAAAGGTGCCGACAAACCACCCTAGCGACTACCAAGCATACTACGAATGAGCAAAGAAGAACCGCTTCTAGCCGACGGACCACCACATGAGTGATCCACCAAGGAGAGGTGAGGCAGCCAACGCCGGAGCGGGGACTCCAAAATGGTGCCTCCAAGAAGGGCGGGACCACTGATAGCCGCCATCATCTGATCCCGTGGATCAAGTTTTCACTCGGAGTAACACAAAGGGATTGAGAGCACCACAACGGACCCTGCAAGGGGGAAACAACGTCTGCGGACGCCACCGCCGATGGCTAGTACAAAGATTGGGCAAGTGATGTACCCCGGTGCTCCGACCCCCTCCGTCACACCCCCGCTCCGCCAACCACCCGCATCCATGCCGCCCGAGCAGCCTTGTCTGCTCTCCCGCTCCTGAGCCGCGCAAATCCGCCCAAGATCAACACGCCTCCCACTGCCAGGGCCGCCACCTTGTACCCAGACCACCCTGAGAACATCAAAGGGGGTGGCTTTCAATAGCTTCTCCAAATCCAACCACCGCCGGAACCGACAACGACCGTCCAACCTCAAGCATCGCCAGAAAGCACCAGGCTGAGGAAAAGGGGAAGGGGAAGGACCGGCACACAACCATGACTGGCACCCCCTACGTCGGCGACAGGCGACTCAACAACAGCAGAGCCCCCATCCCTCCTACCGACTTCCCCCTCCCCCCGAAGCACCCCTGCTTCACCCCACCACGGCTACTGGCGTGACTGGCGAGAGGCCACCAACAGCCACATGTCCGCCGAAGAGGGGGTAGATCCACCGCCATCACCACCAAAGATGGGCACAAGACAAGCCTGCCCGCGCCGCACGCTGTCGTCCAGAAGCCGGGGAGGAAGGCCCGACCGGACTCCAGGACGTGCACGCACCTCCACCACCTTAGCCACGCCACCAGCACTGCCCACCGATCCACGCCAGCGCCGGCTGCACACGGCCCCTGTTGGCCTCAGCCCTTGCCGTCGGACGGGCTGCCAGCGCCAGATCTGTCTGGATCGATATCAGACCAGATCCATGTTGCACGATTTGCCTGAAGGATGAAGCCCCACCTCCACCGCACAACCACCACTACACTAATATAGCATCGACTGAGAGTATCAGTGGTGAGACTGGAGACTGTATCACAATCCCCTAATTACTTCCATGAAAGAAAAACAAAAAATCAGCATGCAATCCACTAATGACGTCAATTTGATTTGATTGAAGCATGGAATCAAAAGAGAAGCGCACTGCAAATAGGAAAGAAATAGAGCAAACAGCTACCGACGACATTACAGTAGAAGAAAACAAAGATATATGCGAAAAACAATACAAAGATGCTTGTGCAACTTATCATACGTACCTAGAAGAATATTGTGATCCGCTACAGCACGCCACACTGAGACATACATGCTGAAATGCATTGTTCTCTCTCTTATTTATAGGAGCCGAGACATACATGCTGAAATGCATTGTTCTCTCTCTTTTTTTATAGGAACACATACGTAATTTGGTTACAATTACGAATTTTAATGCTGGTTAGTCAATTCTAGCAGAATAAAAGAATAGGTTTCATGCTATCCTGCGAATTGCTGAATCAATATCGATATATGAGCAGGCTCACACAACTTGTAAATTAAGCTAAGGGGTAGATCCTAAATATACTGTTTTTTTTTGCTTTAGCACATGTGTCTTCCCGTCCTCTTCACCTTTTGAGGAATATGGTACGCAGGGTTTGCTTAAGAACATGACAAAATCAACGTCGACCGAGAGAATTTGGCTGCTGCATATTACCTTCTGATAATTATTGTAGGCAAACCAGCATAGGCTGTACAACAAATATATACATGCACAAAAGTGGGCTCTTGGAAAGACGATAGTATAGAATGTCTGGCCACCCAGTAGCTTTATATTTTCAAGATACTCTTAACAACAAACTGACATAATACATGTAGGTTTAGACCAGCAAGCATAATATCATCAGGAACTCATCATTTTCTTACCACCCCATGTCTATCTCCAGCGTATCCTCGTCTTTCCAACAAAGGAAAACATCCTTTGTAAGTGTCAGCGGAGCCTTCTCCAAATTGTCATCAATGAAGCAATTCAGGACAGATCTGGGCAACCCAGTGGAGACTTCGCTGACAATGAAGCTCGAGTAGCTGATCAAGTTCTCAAAGGCACCTCCTGCAGACCTGCACAACCATGTTGACATTTAGTGTTGGAAATATGCCCTAGAGGCAATAATAAAAGGATTATTATTATATTTCCTTGTTCATGATAATTGTCTTTTATTCATGCTATAATTGTGTTATCCGGAAATCGTAATACATGTGTGAATAATAGACACCAACATGTCCCTAGTAATCCTCTAGTTGACTAGCTCGTTGATCAACAGATAGTCATGGTTTCCTGACTATGGACATTGGATGTCATTGATAACGAGATCACATCATTAGGAGAATGATGTGATGGACAAGACCCAATCCTAAACATAGCACAAGATCGTATAGTTTGTTTGCTAGAGTTTTCCAATGTCAAGTATCTTTTCCTTAGACCATGAGATCGTGTAACTCCCGGACACCGTAGGAGTGCTTTGGGTGTACCAAACGTCACAACGTAACTGGGTGACCATAAAGGTATACTACGGGTATCTCCGAAAGTGTCTGTTGGGTTGACACGGATCAAGACTGGGATTTGTCACTCCGTATGACGGAGAGGTATCACAGGGCCCACTCGGTAATGCATCATCATTATGAGCTCAAAGTGACCAAGTGTATGGTCACGGGATCATGCATTACGGTACGAGTAAAGTGACTTGCCGGTAACGAGATTGAACGAGGTATTGGGATACCGACGATCGAATCTCGGGCAAGTAACATACCGATTGACAAAGGGAATTGTATATGGGGTTGCTTGAATCCTCGACATCGTGGTTCATCCGATGAGATCATCGAGGAGCATGTGGGAGCCAACATGGGTATCCAGATCCCGCTGTTGCTTATTAACCGGAGAGCAATCTCGGTCATGTCTACATGTCTCCCGAACCCGTAGGGTCTACACACTTAAGGTTCGGTGACGCTAGGGTTGTAGGGATATGTATATGCAGTAACCCGAATGTTGTTCGGAGTCCCGGATGAGATCCCGGACGTCACGAGGAGTTCCGGAATGGTCCGAAGGTAAAGAATTATATATAGGAAGTGCTATTTCGGCCATCGGGACAAGTTTCGGGGTCACCGGTATTGTACCGGGACCACCGGAAGGGTCCCGGGGGTCCACCGGGTGGGGCCACCTATCCCGGAGGGCCCCATGGGCTGAAGTGGGAAGGGATCCAGCCCAAAGTGGGCTGGGGCGCCACTTCCCCTAGGGCCCATGCGCCTAGGGTGGGGGAAACCCTAAAGGGGGCGCCCCCTTGCTTGGGGGGCAAGCCCCCCACCCCTTGGCCGCCGCCCCCCTAGGAGATTGCATCTCCTAGGGCCGGCGCCCCCCGTAGGCCCCCTATATATAGTGGGGAGGAGGGAGGGCCTCTCATCCAACGCCTTTGGTGCCTCCCTCTCCCTCTCCAACACCCCTCCTCCTCCATAGAGCTTGGCGAAGCCCTGACGGAGTACTGCAGCTCCACCACCACCACGTCGTCGTGCTGCTGCTGGAGCCATCTTCCTCAACCTCTCCTTCCCCCTTGCTGGATCAAGAAGAAGGAGACGTTACGCTGACCGTACGTGTGTTGAACACGGAGGTGCCGTCCGTTCGACGCTAGGATCTCCGGTGATTTGGATCACGTCGAGTATGACTTCCTCATCCCCGTTCTTTGAACGCTTCCGCGCGTGATCTACAAAGGTATGTAGATGCAATCCAATCACTCGTTGCTAGATGAACTCATAGATGGATCTTGGTGAAACCGTAGGAAAATTTTTGTTTTCTGCAACGTTCCCCAACAGTGGCATCATGAGCTAGGTCTATGCGTAGTTCTTCTTGCGCGAGTAGCACACAATTTGTTGTGGGCTTAGATGTTGTCAACTTTCTTGCCGCTACTAGTCTTATCTTGCTTCAACGGTATTGTAGGATGAAGCGGCCCGGACCAACCTTACACATACGCTTACGTGAGACCGGTTCCACCGACTAACATGCACTAGTTGCATAAGGTGGCTGGCGGGTGTCTGTCTCTCCTACTTTAGTTGGAGCGGATTCGATGAAAAGGGTCCTGATGAAGGGTAAATAGAAGTTGAAAATCACGTTGTGGCTTTCATGTAGGTAAGAAAACGTTCTTGCTAGAACCCTATTGCAGCCACGTAAAACTTGCAACAACAATTAGAGGACGTCTAACTTGTTTTTGCAGCAAGTGTTTTGTGATGTGATATGGCCAAATTTGTGATGAATGATGAATGATATATATGTGATGTATGAGATGTTCATGCTATTGTAGTAGGAATCACGACTTGCATGTCGATGAGTATGACAACCGGCAGGAGCCATAGGAGTTGTCTTTATTTTTTGTATGACCTACGTGTCATTGAGAAACGCCATGTAAATTACTTTACTTTATTGCTAAACGCATTAGCCATATTATTAGAAGTAATAGTTGGCGAGCAACTTCATGGAGACACGATGATGGAGATCATGATGATGGAGATCATGGTGTCATGCCGGTGACAAGATGATCATGGAGCCCCAAGATGGAGATCAAAGGAGCTATGTGATATTGGCCATATCATGTCACTTTTATTATTTGATTGCATGTGATGTTTATCATGTTTTTGCATCTTGTTTACTTAGAACGACGGTAGTAAATAAGATGATCCCTCATAATAATTTCAAGAAATTGTTCCCCCTGACTGTGCACCGTTGCGACAGTTTGTTGTTTCGAAGCACCACATGATGATCGGGCGTGATAGATTCTAACGTTCACATACAACGGGTGTAAGACAGATTTACACATGCAAACACTTAGGTTGACTTGACGAGCCTAGCATGTACAGACATGGCCTCGGAACACAGAAGACCGAAAGGTCGAGCATGAGTCGTATAGAAGATACGATCAACATGAAGATGTTCACCGATGTTGACTAGTCCGTCTCACGTGATGATCGGACACGGCCTAGTTAACTCGGATCATGTTATACTTAGATGACAGGAGGGATGTCTAAGTGGGAGTTCATTGAATAATTTGATTAGATGAACTTAATTATCATGAACTTAGTCTAAAAATTTACAATATGTCTTGTAGATCAAATGGCCAACGTAGTCCTCAACTTCAACGCGTTCCTAGAGAAAACCAAGCTGAAAGACGATGGCAGCAACTACACGGACTGGGTCCGGAACCTGAGGATCATCCTCATAGCTGCCAAGAAAGATTATGTCCTACAAGCACCGCTGGGTGACGCACCTGTTCTCCCTGCAGAACAAGACGTTATGAATGCTTGGCAGGCACGTACCGATGACTACTCCCTCGTTCAGTGCGGCATACTTTACAGCTTAGAGCCGGGGCTCCAAAAACGTTTTGAGAGACACGGAGCATATGAGATGTTCGAAGAGCTGAAAATGGTTTTCCAAGCTCATGCCCGGGTCAAGAGATATCAAGTCTCCGACAAGTTCTTCAGCTGTAAGATGGAGGAAAACAGTTCTGTCAGTGAGCACATACTCACTATGTCTGGGTTGCATAACCGCTTGACTCAGCTGGGAGTTAATCTCCCGGATGGCGCGGTCATTGACAGAATCCTTCAGTCGCTTCCACCGAGCTACAAGAGCTTTGTGATGAACTTCAATATGCAGGGGATGGAAAAGACCATTCCTGAAGTATTTGCTATGCTGAAATCAGTAGAGGTAGAAGTCAAGAAGGAACATCAAGTGTTGATGGTCAATAAAACCACTAAGTTCAAGAAGGGCAAGGGTAAAAAGAACTTCAAGAAGGACGGCAAGGGAGTTGCCGCGCCCGGCAAGCAAGCTGCCGGGAAGAAGCCAAAGAATGGACCCAACCCCGAGACTGAGTGCTTTTATTGCAAGGAAAGTGGTCACTGGAAGCTGAACTGCCCCAAATACTTAGCGGACAAGAAGGCCGGCAAAACGAAAGGTATATGTGATATACATGTAATTGATGTGTACCTTACCAGTACTCGTAGTAGCTCCTGGGTATTTGATACCGGTGCAGTTGCTCACATTTGTAACTCAAAGCAGGAGCTTCGGAATAAGCGGAGACTGGCGAAGGACGAGGTGACGATGCGCGTCGGGAATGGTTCCAAGGTCGATGTGATCGTCGTCGGCACGCTACCTCTACATTTACCTACGGGATTAGTTTTGAACCTCAATAATTGTTATTTAGTGCCAAGTTTGAGCATGAACATTGTATCAGGATCTCGTTTAATACGAGATGGCTACTCATTTAAAGCCGAGAATAATGGTTGTTCTATTTATATAAGAGATATGTTTTATGGTCATGCTCCGATGGTGAATGGTTTATTCTTAATGATAGTACGCTTCCGCGCGTGATCTACAAAGGTATGTAGATGCAATCCAATCACTCGTTGCTAGATGAACTCATAGATGGATCTTGGTGAAACCGTAGGAAAATTTTTGTTTTCTGCAACGTTCCCCAACATTTAGTTTCTCACCCTGGCTCCCAGCAAGGCTGTAACTGTAGAAGCTAGTTTTTTTTAAACGGAGGCATAAGCATAAGTTGTGAATCTAGAAGATAGTTTTGATGCTTACAACGACAACATTTAATTAGAAAACTAATGCATGTAAAACTAAGGTTGTATTCAAAGTGGTGACATGTTACTTCTTGATAAATATCCGTCGATAAAAGTATTTTAGTAACACAATTGAGTTGAACACATCGTAAATGGAAATAACACAAACTTTAGGCAAAGTAATTACTACAGTTCCTTTGGAATCAAGGACAGAAGAAACACAATAGACGATAACACGAGAAAAGTAATCGCTATTTTTGTTTTAACACTACCGATACACTATAAGATGTTAAGAGTTTTGAGAATCAACATCTTATCGACATAAGTACTTCACTTTTCTCAGGAACATGTGCAATAAGGAGAGCAAAAATATCCAATAGGAAGGAGTTATAGAGCACACAATTCATGCCCAAACAGTCCTAGTCCAGTAACTCAGACAACCATTAATGGTTTCAACCAATAAAACCAACACATCATAATTCCTGAAACTCCTCGGGGTGCATGCTGAAGGAAATATGCCCTAGAGGCAATAATAAAGTTATTATTTATTTCCTTATATCATGATATAAATGTTTATTATTCATGCTAGAATTGTATTAACCGGAAACATAATACATGTGTGAATACATGACAAACAGAGTGTCACTAGTATGCCTCTACTTGACTAGCTCGTTAATCAAAGATGGTTATGTTTCCTAACCATGAACAAAGAGTTGTTATTTGATTAACGGGATCACATCATTAGCTGAATGATCTGATTGACATGACCCATTCCATTAGCTTAGCACCCGATCGTTTAGTATGTTGCTATTGCTTTCTTCATGACTTATAAATGTTCCTATGACTATGAGATTATGCAACTCCCGTTTGCTGGAGGAACACTTTGTGTGCTACCAAACGTCACAACGTAAATGGGTGATTATAAAGGTGCTCTACAGGTGTCTCCAAAGGTAGATGTTGGGTTGGCGTATTTCGAGATTAGGATTTGTCACTCCGATTGTCGGAGAGGTATCTCTGGGCCCTCTCGGTAATGCACATCACATAAGCCTGGCAAGCATTACAACTAATGAGTTAGTTGCGAGATGATGTATTACGGAACGAGTAAAGAGACTTGCCGGTAACGAGATTGAACTAGGTATTGGATACCGATGATCGAATCTCGGGCAAGTAACATACCGATGACAAAGGGAACAACGTATGTTGTTATGCGGTCTGACCGATAAAGATCTTCGTAGAATATGTAGGAGCCAATATGGGCATCCAGGTCCCGCTATTGGTTATTCACCGGAGATTTGTCTCAGTCATGTCTACATTGTTCTCGAACCGTAGGGTCCGCACGCTTAACGTTACGATGACAGTTACTATGAGTTTATGCATTTTGATGTACCGAAGTTAGTTCGGAGTCCCTGATGTGATCACGGACATGACGAGGAGTCTCGAAATGGTCGAGACATGAAGATTGATATATTGGACGACTATATTCGGACACCGGAAGCGTTCCGGGGATGTTTCGGATAAAACCGGAGCACCGGGGGGTTACCGGAACCCCCCGGGGGTTAATGGGCCTCATGGGCCTAAACTGGAGAAGAGGAAGGGGCTGCCAAGGCAGGCCGCACGCCCCCTCTCCCCCTAGTCCGAATTGGACAAGGAGGGAGGGGCGGCGCCCCCCCTTTCCTTCTCTCCTTCCCTCTCTCCTACTTGGACAAGGGAAGGGAGGGGAGTCCTACTCCCGGTAGGAGTAGGACTCCTCCTGCGCGCCTCCTCTAGGGCCGGCCGCACCCCCCCCCTTGGATCCTTTATATACGGAGGCAGGGGGCACCCTAGGACACACAAGTTGATCCTCGTGATCGTTCCTTAGCCGTGTGCGGTGCCCCCCTCCACCATATTCCACCTCGGTCATATCGTTGTAGTGCTTAGGCGAAGCCCTGCGTCGGTAGAACATCATCATCGTCACCACGCTGTTGTGCTGACGGAAC
This sequence comes from Triticum urartu, assembly GCF_003073215.2. Lineage (NCBI taxonomy): Eukaryota > Viridiplantae > Streptophyta > Magnoliopsida > Poales > Poaceae > Triticum > Triticum urartu. Next base: position 16,373,871 of record NC_053022.1, on the reverse strand, counting down.
TCAACCCCGAAGCTTTGCTGGATCGGAGCCCGGGGAGCGTCATCGAGCTGTACGTGTGCTAAGAACTCGGAGGTGCCGGAGTAACGGTGCTTGGATCGGTCGGATCGGGAAGACGTACGACTACTTCCTCTACGTTGCGTCAATGCTTCCGCTTTGGTCTATGAGGGTACGTAGACAACACTCTCCCCTCTCGTTGCTATGCATCACCATGATCTTGCGTGTGAGTAGGAAATTTTTTGAAATTACTCTGTTACCCAACAGAGTGCGAGGCAATGGGTTTCGTGGTGTGGGTACAGTGTACTAATCTCTGTAGGGTGTTTATTAAATCTATAGATAGTCGCGTGCTCGGTTACAGACACAGCTCGTAAGTAGGTCACACCATGTATCAACATAATTAAGTTAATCTTGCAGACTAAAGATATATGGTTGACACTGGTTATGGGATGATATTGATGAGACCATGAAGATGGTCGTTGTTCTGGGAACCAAAGTGTTGGTTTCATTTGTGATCTAGGAGTGATCACCGTTTTGAGGATGTTGGTTACGAGGGAACCCATTTGGTAAGAGAGTCCGAGGGACTCGGTGCACAAGCATGATTCACATCATGAGTAGTATGTTGAAGCATTGCATTCAACCTGCTTAATTTTCATATTATTGTTTCCCATTATGCTTATACTTTTTGTGAGCTTGCAAGTACATTCAATGTACTGACCTGGCGTGTCATGCCAGATTTCAGGAAAGTCTTACCAGATCGGAGAGCTTCCCGTGTCTAGATCATGTCCACATTAGTGTCACTGTGCTATGGAGTTCCGCTTCATCGTCGTTCCGCTGCCGCATAGTTGTCGTGATCGAGGCACCTTCATGTTCATTAAATAATGTACATAATGTTCAGCCGCACCGTATGTGCCGCTTGGCCTCACTACTTGATGTAATATCAAACCTATGTTTCCGCTAGCATCACTAAAGCTGTTGAGGATATAACTGCTAAGGGTAAACCGACCAGGAGGGCCGGTTCACTTCTAGCTATACCGAAGCCCAAGATGACCCGGAGGATGGCGCTTCACGGATGAAGCTTAGAAGCCCAGAGGCTACGGGCGATTTAGGGCCCATGATGGTAAACCGCCATGTTTGTATAAACTTGTATTATAAGAAAGAAAGGAAGAGACCAAGGCTGGCACTTGTATAAGCCAGCCTAGGACTCTGTAGACCGGCCGGGTCCTCCTGTGTATATAAAGGGGTGATCTGGCGGCGGTTCAGGGACAGAGAACAGCAACTCGAGGCTCAGGCTAGCGTATTCGCTCCCTCCGCATCGAAACCCAATCAATTCCATCGCAACTAGACGTAGGCTTTTACCTTCATCGAAGGGGCCGAACTAGTATAAAACTTCCGTGTCCCTTGTCCGGTTTAACCCCTTCAAGCTAACCCGTCGTGATGGCTCCACGACTAAGTCTTTCTAAGAAGACATCTGATGTGTTGATTCCACGACAGTTGGCGCCCACCGTGGGGCTATCGCACGAAGGTTTCGGGTTCTTGAAGGGCAGCTTCGAAGGACTCAAAGGGTACGCGGTTGGCCGGATGACCAAGAGTCGCCGCGGTAAGCTCTACATCGACAACAAAGGGTGGGGCCCCGAGACCGGCTCAATCGAGTACGGATACCGGGTCCCCTTTGGAGGAATCCATGTCTTCATCGGCAAAATCGGAGAACCGGGTCCTGAGCTGGACACCTGCACCGACCTCGTTGAGACAGCTCAGCGTGCAAGTCCTACCCAGGTTAAGCCTGCCGTGAAGCGGGCGTTCGTAGGGTGCGTCGATGGGGCTGGATCAGAACCGGTGTCCGAAGATGAGATAGCTGTTTACTCCAGCAGCCAGTCATCCACGGGTGAAACTGAGTCCCTGTACCAAGTCCATGACGATGGTTTCAAGGGATATTCCGACGGCGGCAGTACTCCGGATCTCCTTGAACCGCCAAGCCGGGTTGCCGTTTACATGGCCGGAACACAGCCTACTTTGCAATCCTCAACAGCAGCTGCGGCTGGCGGCCCGGGGTGCCGGCCGGTTCAAGTTCTCTCTGATCTGATGGATGCTTGGGCGACCTTACTAACCGTGGTGGTTACCCCGGAAACGCAGGACCAGCATAATGCGGACGTAGCAAAGCTGAAAGACCAGATAGCACAGGCCAAGGAGGATCTGGCGACTGCAGATGCTAGGATGGCTGAAGAACGGGCCGCTTTGGACGCCCAGTCACAATTGATACAGGCACAAAATTACCGACTGGCACTGGATCAAAACGCATCAAACGAGGTAATGCGGCGGAAATATCGATCGCGTATGCCGCCGGCCCTCGAAGGTTTGAACCTCTTTAATACACCGGGGGCTGGGACGAGCAATCCAGCGGCCGTAAACCGGACTGAAGCGCCTAGGACGGCGCCGGAGCAGCCACGCCTGACAGAGCCACCTCGACGGACGGACGATCCGCTGCCGTATGTGCCCGTGCCACCGGATCACTTTCCGAGCCCTTTGGATAATATGATTGCTGCGGCGTCCCGTTTGGCGGCTATTCCGATCGAAGACGACTCATTGGCGGCGATCGAAACACGGCGGGCCAGGGATCTTCTTCAAACCGCCGTGGTGCAACAGCAGGCTTATTCTTATAGCCGGGATAGAATTCACTCGACCCCCCACCCGAGCAAAAGCTACAGCAGACACATGGATGAACCGGAAGCGTCTAGCAGTGCGAGGCGCCGTAATGCGGCCCATGGGGAGATAAATGCCCAAGATGTGGTAGATAATGGCAGGGCACGAAGGGACGCAGGTCGCCATCAAACCGCCCCGCTTCAGCCAATGGCGTCGGTAGACCGAGGCACCGGGGTCGCTTTCAGGTTCCTGGGGAGTGCCGTGTCTTATTCCGGCCCTCCGTAACATACGACTACCTAAGGATTTTAAGGGTCCGCGGAAGGTACCCAATTACACTGCTGATCAGCCGCCCGAGGCGTGGGTCGAGAGTTACGAGATGGCAATGGAGATGTTGGAGGTGGATGAAGCGGCTTGTGCAAAGTATTTTACGATGATGTTAGAAGGGACAGCCGCACTTGGCTGAAAAACCTACCAGCTAATTCCATCCAGTCATGGGGCAGTTGAAGGCCCAGTTCATAGCCAATTTCAAGGACACCTGCAAATAGCCTATGTCCATTGTGGATTTGGATGCCTGTGTTCAAGGGGAGAGCGAGTCAACAACTCACTGGGTGCGCCGGGTTTCGGAGGTTTTACATTCTTCAGACCGGATTAGCGCTGGCCAAGCGATCTTAACGCTGGAGCGCAATTGCCGGTTTAAGTCACTCAATATGCCGGTTCTGATAATACCAAGGATCCCGCATCTGGTGAAGAGAAACCGGAGAAGGGAAAGAAGAACGGCGGTGCGAAAGGGCGGCAGCACCATAACCAAGGAGGCCATGGGAATAACGGTAAGCGCAAGGCAGATAACTCTGATTTGTGGCTAACACGAATATGCAGCGTCGTAAAGGTAAACTGCCCCAGCGCGGTGGCGGGATGAATCTGGAGTGCCTGTTAAACCAGCCCTGTCCGAAGCATGGAACCAAGGAGGCCCCTTCCACACACCTTTGGAAGGATTATCACATAATGAGGGAGTTCAAAAACTCAGATCTCTACCGGTATGATCAGGGTCCGTCCGGCGGTTCAGGTCCTGGTTTCCATGGGGGCGGCGGTTCAAGCTCTGGGTTTCAAAATAACCAAGGCCGTCAGAACAACCATGGCAATAACCAGCAGAACAACCAGGGGAATCAGCAGCAGTCAGGCTACCAAAGTCATCCCAAGCAGTTGAACGGCGGACAATATCATGTGTTCACGACTAGCCTGTGCAAGCGAGATCAGAAGCTTCACAAGAGGGCAGTTAATACTGTTGAACCGGCCGTGCCACGTTATCTACGATGGTCGGAGCAGCCCATTGTGTGGAGCAGAGAGGATCACCCACCCCGGGTTGACAATCCGGGTCAGCTAGCATTGGTCGTGGCACCTCAGGTGGGGGGTTATAAGTTCACCAAAGTTTTAATGGATGGAGGAAGCAGCATTAATATCTTGTACTACGAGACTTTCCATCGCATGGGGTTGACAGATAAGAATCTTAAACCGTCGAATACAGTTTTTCATGGCGTGGTACCGGGTAAATCGGCATACCCTGTTGGGAAGATTGCTTTGGAAGTCGTGTTTGGAGATGAGCATGATTCCAGGTCTGAGACATTGACATTTGAGGTGGTGAAAATCCAGAGCCCATATCACGCGCTGTTCGGACGGCCGGCTTATGCGAAATTCATGGCGAGGCCCTGTTATGTCTATCTACAGCTCAAAATGCCGGGTCATAATGGGACGATCACAGTACATGGGAGCTGCAAGATTGCTTTGGACTGTGAGGAAGGTGAGGCGGCCTATGCTGAGTCGGTTTGTGCTATCGAGGATTTGAAATTCTATAAAGACAATGTTGATTCGGCAGACATGACCCCTTTGAAGAAGCCTACAACTGAACATGACCCGGACCTGACATTCAAACCGGCTAATGAGACTAAACTTATTGACTTTGTCCCTGGGGATTCATCCAAACAGTTTAGTATCAGTGCCAACCTGGATCCGAAATAGGAAAGCGCGCTCATCGAGTTCATTCGTGAGAATCGGGACATTTTTGCATGGAAGCCTTCTGACATGCCAGGTGTACCGAGAGGACTCGCTGAGCACACCCTCAATGTTGATCCCAAGTTTAAACTGGTCAAGCAGTTCCTTCGCCATTTTAATGAAGAGAGACGCAAGGCCATTGGAGAAGAGGTAGCCCGGCTATTGGCGGCAGGGTTTATCATCGAAGTTTTTCATCCCGAGTGGTTGGCTAATCCGGTGCTTGTTCTTAAGAAAAACGGCACTTGGCGTATGTGTGTGGACTACACAGATTTGAACAAGGCATGCCCGGCCGATCCTTTTGCTCTCCCGCGTATTGATCAGATCATTGATGCGACGGCGGGTTGTGATCGCTTGAGTTTCTTAGATGCTTATTCGCGTTATCATCAGATTAAAATGGCAGTTAAGGACTAGGAAAGGACAGCCTTCATCACCCCCTTTGGAGCCTTCTGCTATGTTTCCATGCCTTTTGGGCTCAAGAGTGCCCAAGCAACCTATCAGCGTTGTGTGCAGAATTGTCTTCACAAGCAGATCGGGCGCAATGTTCATGCCTACGTGGATGATATTGTAGTAAAATCCAGGAAGCAGGAAACCTTGATAGATGATCTCAAGGAGACGTTTGACAATCTTCGGGTTTATAAGATGATGCTTAACCCGGAGAAGTGCGTTTTTGGTGTTCCGACAGGCAAGCTTCTGGGCTTTCTCGTGTCCAACGGAGGTATTGAGGCCAATCCGGAAAAAATCAAAGCAATCACATCTTTGGCTAAACCGGCGTGTGTCAATGATGTTCAGCGTTTGGCGGGCCGGATTGCAGCCCTCAGTCGGTTTACCATTCGTTTGGGAGAGAAGGCAATTCCTTTGTATCAGATGCTGAAGAAGACAGATAAATTCGTCTGGAGTGACGCCGCTAACGCAGCATTTGAGGACTTGAAGCGGCAGCTGGCTGAACCGCCCCTTCTTGCTGCTCCGGTTGATAAGGAGCCCTTGTTGTTATACGTGGCTGCCAATGCCCGTGCAGTAAGTGTGGCGATTGTGGTTGAACGAAAGGAGGCTGGAAAAGAATATCCGGTTCAACGGCCGGTTTACTATATCAGTGAGGTACTGATTGAATCCAAGCAGCGATATCCACATTGGCAGAAACTCGTATATGGAGTCTTTATGGCAAGCAGGAAGCTCAGGCAGTACTTTCAAGATCATCCCATCACAGTGGTTAGCTCTGCTCCCTTGGGAGATATAATCCAGAATAGAGAGGCAACTGGCCGGGTTGCAAAGTGGGCAATTGAGCTTGGCCCCCATGGGTTGAAGTATATGCCCCGAACAGCCATCAAATCTCAGGCGCTGGTCGACTTCATCAATGACTGGACCGAGTTACAGGCACCAGAGGACAAACCGGATAACACATATTGGACTATTCACTTTGACGGGTCCAGGCAGTTGGAAGGCTCGGGGGCTAGAGTTGTCCTTACTTCCCCTCGCGGTGATAAAATTTGTTATGTTCTCCGCTTAATGTTTCCTTGTACTAACAATGCAGCAGAGTACGAGGCCTTACTCCACGGCCTCCGGGTAGCTAAGGAAATGAACTTAAGCCGGGTTCGGTGCTTTGGAGACTCTGATCTGGTGGCCCAGCAAGTTTCCGGCACTTGGGATTCTAAGGACCCACTCATGGCAGCTTATAGGCGAGAAGTGGATGTGGTAGCAGGCCACTTTAAGGGTTATCACGCGGAGCACATCGACCGGCGCAAGAACGAAGCAACCGATGCTCTAAGCCGGCTGGGATCTCAACGTAAACCGGTACCACCTAATACCTTTCTGGATATCTTGCATAACCCGTCTGTGAAATTGCCTACAGAGGAGGATTTAGCTGTTCCTGATCCGGAGGCCCAATTGGTAGCTGCTTTACATGCCACTCCGGATTGGACTGTTCCATATTTGGCATATCTAAACCGAGGCGAGTTGCCGGATGATGAGCTTTTCGCTAGATAGATAATCCGGCGGTCCAAGTCTATGGTCGTGCATAATGGTGAGCTACACCGTTGCAGCATTTCAGGTGTGTTCCAACGTTGTGTTTCTCCTGAAGAAGGGCAAGAGATTTTGCGTGAGATCCATGAAGGGGATTGTGGTCACCATGCCGGTTCAAAATCTCTAGTGGCTAAAGCTTTCCGTCATGGGTTCTACTGGTTAACAGCTCATGCTGATGCGGAGGATCTGGTAAAGCGGTGTGATGCTTGTCAGAAATTTTCGAGTCGAGCTCATGTTCCGGCTCAAGAGTTACGTATGATTCCCATTACTTGGCCATTTGCTACTTGGGGGCTCGATATGGTGGGACCCTTTAAGCGCTCCAAAGACAAGAAGACCCACCTATTGGTGGCGGTTGACAAATTTACTAAATGGGTTGAAGCGGAGCCCATCAGTAAGTGTGATGCAGCTACGGCGGTTCAATTCCTTAAAAAGATTATTTTCCGTTTTGGTTTTCCACACAGTATCATTATAGATAATGGTACGAACCTTTCTAAAGGAGAGATGGAGGAATTCTGCCAACGAGAGCACATCCGGCTTGATCTAGCGTCTGTGGCTCATCCCCAGTCTAATGGTCAAGCGGAGAGGGCGAATCAAGAAATCCTGAAGGGTATCAAGCCTCGGCTTATGGTTCCTCTGAAGCGGACCCCGGGTTGTTGGGTGGAAGAATTACCATAAGTGGTATGGAGTATAAACACCACCCCAAACCGGTCTATGGGTTATACACCTTTTTTCATGGTTTATGGGGCAGAGGCTGTCCTTCCAAGTGATATTCGTCACGACTCGCCCCGAGTTGCGAATTATGTTGAAGCGGACAACGAGCAAGCATGCCAAGAGGCGCTGGACCTGTTAGATGAGAAACGGGACATGGCTTTAGCTCGGTCGGCGGTTTATCAACAAGACCTGCGGCGTTATCACAGCTGCTGGGTTAAGACAAGAACCTTTCAAGAAGGTGATCTGGTGCTCCGTCTCATTCAAGACCAGACTGATATGCACAAGCTATCCCCGCCTTGGGAAGGGCCCTTCGTGGTCAGCAAAAATCTGCACAACGGATCATACTACCTCATTGACGTTCGAGAAAACTCACGTAGCTCTGAGGAGGAGACCCGGTGGCCATGGAACATAGCTCTCCTATGGCCTTATTATACTTGAAGCCACTGGCTTTTCTTATGTATATATTTCGACAATGTATATATTATGATCAATAAAATAAACCAGCACCCTTGCTAAATCAAGCAGGGTCTCCGCTGTTTTTCTTCCAATATCTATTAACTTGGGGGCTTCAGCTAAAAAAAAAGCGGAGTGCTACCTGTTAATCCGGCTATCATGCCACAACAAAGCATGGGAGCTTCACACCCAAGGGGCCAAAGAGAGTCTTGTTGCTATGCACAGCTCAAACATAGGCACCCATTGAGCACAGCTCACAAAGTTACTTGGGGGCTCTTTGTGTCAAATACCAAAGAGTTTGAAAGGACCCTTGTAACCGGGTATCGACCCACGGCTTGGAAGCCTGGTGTATTCACCTAAAAATCCGGGTTAACCTTCCTTCATCAAGTAAGCCACTCCTATCCAGGTAATCCTGGCATGACCCGTCGAACGTTTGACAGTTACTCTCTTTGAGACCCTAAACTCGTCAAAGTTAAAATGATGATTGGTTAGTTGGAGGCCCATCTTAAAAGGCTTTGCTAAAATGGTTTAACTCAGTGGCCTGGCAGCCCATGAAAAGCCTCGATTTGGTCCTGGCAGCCCTTGAAAAGCCTTGCTATTTTCTTTGTTTTTGTCCATGCTAAGTTTTTATTCTTTCATCATGTTTACGATGAGCCCGGTGTTTCTTAACCCGGTATGGCTTACGGATTTTCTGTTCAAGCATACAAATAAAGGTAACCCGGCATCCTTCAAACCGGTCTGGTTTGACACTTTGTCTCCAGCAATCGTCCGGTGTTTATCACAGCCCGGTTCGCTATCATATACCAACATGGCATGGTGGAAGTTGGTTTTTTCATCCTTCTTAATATAGCAATTGGTAAATCTAACAGCAATATTTCATCTCACAGGTATGATTTATTATTGCTATGTTGTTAGCAACCATGGTTGCTTGCCAAGTTATGCGGGGTATTTTGACCCGTCCAGCGGTAAACCGTCTGGACAGATTTTTTCTTATGAAGATACAGGGATTGCATAATATTGAAAATACATAAAGCAGTACTGAAATTATCATGACAGATCAAGGCAAAGTATATCCCAGTGCACAATGGCAGATGGGTCATAATATTTTGCTAGCCTATTACAAGGCGCTTTCAAGGCCCAAAATATGGTGTTGTTTCCCCCTGACCAAAGTTTGTGGAGCATCCATCAGCTTGCCGGATTAAGTTTCGTTGCCATGATGCTGCGAAGTTGACGGGTCATTTGGCGCCGGTTCAGCCTCTTCTTCACCTTGTGGTCGGAAATCCGTGCTCGTCCAATCAATCCGGGTTAAAGCCTGAAAGACAGCTTCTTCACTGATAAGTTCTGACGGATCAACATCAGGGGCATAAGTGTGCTTACGGATTGGCGGAATGAGATTTTGCACTTTCGGCAGTTCAGCATTAATCCGTTTGTTATTTGCATCATAACGAGACCGGTGAACAGTCAAGTTAGAATCTTCTGCCAGCTGACTCGCCAGAGGGCGCATTTCTCTTGTCACCTTTTTCAAGGCTTCGTCATCAAAGTCCGCCCCGTCCTCTTGTGTGCTTGGAAAGCCTTTTGCAAGGTCAACCGGATCAAGATTAGCTATCCACGCTTTGGCTCGGGTGAGGGCTAACAAAGCGCCTGCCCTGGCAGCAGATCGCTTCACCTCTTCTACCTGTGCTGGTACCATAGAAAGCCTTGGTAGCGTTTCCTTGATCAGGGTTGGGGCCGGGTTGTCATAGGAAGCTGCACAAATCACCCGTTGGGCACCAGCATACAGTTGTTCAATCAAACTATATGCTGCTTTCAATTTCACCCGTACATCTGAGCCCAGATGAGTAATACGTTTTCCTGCAACGGTTTAAGGATTATCAACTGTTGCCTTACAAAAAGGAATATTTCATGTCTTAGTGGGAGTACTCACCAAAAACTGCAGAGGTCATAGCATTCACTTGGCGCTTCAATCCGGAAAGCTCCTCTTCCACCAGTTTAAGAGCCGATTCGGCGTCTTCAGCTCGTTTTCGTAATGCATCCTTCTCAGTTCCCCATTTGGCACGTTCAGTCTTGAAGCCTTCTTTAAGTTGTTCCAGGGAAGTTAAAGCGGCTTTTAGTTCATCCTTGGATTTGGAAGATTCCTCTTGCTTAGATTTGATGCTCTCTTGAAGGTCTGCAATTTGGGTGCGTTGGCCGTTTATCTCCGCCTGTTAATCACAGATACATGTCAATATACTGTCAAAGTCCCAAGTATACAACTAGTTATACACTCAGCACTTGGGGGCTAATGCGGATTGCTTCTTCACTACTACTGATTCAAAGTCCCCAGGATCAATAACAAGTTTTAATCCGGGCACTTGGGGGCTAATGTATATTCGATCAAACAAAATATCCGTAAGGAACAGTACAGAATGAGAGGGATTACAAGTCCCGGTTTAACTTTACAAATTAACCCGGTCCTTGGGGGCTACAGGCTACAAGATAGAGACGAGAAGGAATACCTCATAGCGTTCTTTCATCAGGTTCACCAAATCAGCTTCAGAGTCTCGGCTTGCATAAAGCCGGTTCAAGAATCCGGAATGAAGCTCCTGGGCAAAAAGATGAGCGTATTTTGACAAGTCAATTTCCATTTTCCCTTTGCCTGGGAAAGCAGATTCATCTTTGGCTGTATGCTTTGCCAGGATGACCGGATTGCCTGGGGCGGTATAACCAATGCCGGTGACGACAACTTCATCATCCTTTTCTAGGATTGAAGTGTTAGGAGGAGTTGGCGGATTGGCTGTGGAGTTCAGAGCGTTAGCAGCTGGACTTGCAGGTGTGGCATGTCGACTTGAGGTACCCTCGTGAGTGGCCGGGTCAGCTTCGGGCGGATCAGCATTTACAGTTGGTTCTGGCAGGACAAAATCATCCGTGGGATTATCTAAGTTCTCACGGGCATCTTCAGGAATCTCTGCCGGTTCAACTTCGCCAGAAGGGGTACTGGTCTTAGCTTTCTTACTCAGACGAGCTTTGCCGCTGAGATTAAAGCGAGGATTAGCAGAGTCAATATAATGATAAGGGAAAAATAAAGGGCTATATGCTTACCCAGGGACGGTTTTCAAGGGAGGCAGTTGAGTAGTGGATGAACCGCCAGACGAGTTAGAAGATACCTGATAATTTGAATCAGATGGATTGAGAGGGCATCGGAAAAAACCCTTCAAAGGTTAACGTTTTTCAGGAGAACAAACAATCTCTGGACGGCGTTTCTAGGTTGGTGTCTGAGGTAAACCGGAAGAAGTGACTTGTTGACCACTGTGCCGGGTTGTGCGACGACTTTCGGTCTGCTGTGTCTTCAAAGAAAGTTTTTGACCCACATAAGCAAAAGGGTGAGAGCATTTTACTTTCCGAACTGCACGACGAAACCTTTGAACCGGCACAATTTCTGGGTCAGAAAGATGAATTACCTCAACATGCTCTGCATGGCTGGCTTCCGCTTCGTCCTGGGAGTAATCATTATCAATAAGGTGTATGAAATAGAAACCAAGGGAGTCAAGTTTTACCTCTTCGGCTGAATCGCTAACATCTTCTGGCGGTTCAGAAGTATCAGCAGTCTTCCTCTTAACAGCTCTCTTGGTGACCTTGCTCTTGACACGGGGAGCCTTGGTTGGTTTTTCTTGAGTTTTCCTTTTCCAGAAGGAGCTGTTGGCCTATAAGGTTGTACAAAGGATTATTGTAACAGTGTTAAAGCGGAAAAATGTCAGGGAAGTACGAGGTTAAAGTTTTACCGCTGGCAGTTTATTGGCAGCGTTAAAAGGGGGCAGGCCGGTTTGAGTGCATACGGCAAGCGACTCATCAAGTATCTTCTTTACACTTTCGGTAACTTCATCATCAGACAGTTCTATTGTGTTAAACCGTTGAGGATCATTGGGCTTGCCGGTATATTCACACATCAATCTGGAGCGGCGGCTCAAGGGTAGAATGCACCATGAAACCCAGCAGCGGACGAGATCAACACCAGTTAAGCCATTGGCAAGGAGAGCCCGGAGTCGGGCGAGTTGAGGTGCATAGGTTTGACGACCTTTAGCAGACAATCTTGCAGGTAATGGATGGTTGTTGCTAAGCCGGTGTGGACGGTAACCGGCAAAGGGTTTTCGTCGGAAGGAGCAGTATTTCGACAATAGAACCAAGTTAAATTCCAGTCTTTTGGATGACTGTGAAGCTTGGCGTGAGGAAATTCTACCTCTTTACTCTTTTGAATTGACACGCCGCCGAGTTCAGTGTTAGGGCCATCAGAAAATTCAGTCCGGCGGTTTAGGTGGAAGAGATCTCAAAAGAGTTCAACAGTTGGCTCTTCCTGCAGGTAAACCTCGCAAAATACTTGGAAATCGCATATGTTGGACACAGAATTTGGTCCAATGTCTTGAGGATGGAGTTGGAAGCTGGCAAGTACATCCCGGAAAATTTTTGATCCGGGGGGACTGAAGCCTCGAGATAAATGTTGCATAAACACAATTACTTCTCCGTCTTGAGGCTCAGGAGGGCATTCGGGGCCAGGAACCCGCCAATGAAGAACATTCTTTGGAGCTAAAGCGCCTGTGGTGACATATCCGTTGATTTGAGTCTCTGTGATTCGGGACGGAGCCCAGTTGCAAGCGGAGAATTGTTTCGCCATCTTACAAATTCTGCAAAAGGAAAATGGGCGGTTTACGGTTCATGTCAGTTAAACCGGAAATTTGATCAAAGGGCACGTTCGAGGTGAACCGGACATTGTTATTCAAACATGAGGGGCGGTTTAAATGAGGGCTAATGACATATGATGGAGTATCAACTATTGCATGTTAAACCGCCTTTCGGTGAAAAGGTCAAATCTGCAATTTTGCTAAGTGTTGCAGAAACAAGTTTCGCAAGATGGTGGTATAATTTTGGATCTACCGTTGGTCAGTAAAGAAAATTTTCTGAGCCCTACAATGGCGTTAAGTGGAAAAGAGAAGGATCAGCTAAGGATTTATCCAGGAACAATAGGATGCTGTGGTACGGTACAGTAAAAACTATAGATCCGGCCGCAAAAAGAAGCTATCAGGCATAGCTAGATTCAGTGAGATGTTAAGAGGGAAAACAGATAAACGTTGATGAACGCCGATGAACACTGACGAATACCAAAGAAACCTTGAAACCCTAGTACAGATCTGATATGTGAAAAAAGTATTTACCAGAGTCACGCCGCGGCGGAGGAGTACCGCAGGAGCTCTGGTGCGAACAGGGTGATGCGGCGGCCTGAGATGAGGCAGAACTTCAAGGTCGACGACGGCGGCGGTGCTTGAGTTCTTCGGGTCGCGCGGAGGAAGACGAGGCGAAGAGGCAAGGGGGAGAATGGAAGGAGCCCGGGTCTTATTTATAAAAAGGGGGTAAAACGGCAGGCGCGAAAATCGAGGAGTCTGAAGCGGCAGAAAAGGATACAGTTGTCACCTCGATCTTCGGGAATTAATTAAAAAGAAGGGAATCTTCATAAAACTTTTTATGCAGGGATGACATCATGATAACTTACTGCAGTGACAGAAGATGACGTCACGGTGGTTCACTAAAGTTCACAGGGAAAGGCAATATGGCGGTTTACGAGGGTTGTTATCAACTTTGTTAATTTTCTTAAGGGTTGAAGATTGACATGAACAGGTCCAAATCAATCTGGGGCCTAATGTTGAGGATATAACTGCTAAGGGTAAACCGACCAGGAGGGGCCGGTTCACTTCTAGCTATACCGAAGCCCAAGATGACCCGGAGGATGGCGCTTCACGGATGAAGCTTAGAAGCCCAGAGGCTACGGGCAATTTAGGGCCCATGATGGTAAACCGCCATGTTTGTATAAACTTGTATTATAAGAAAGAAAGGAAGAGACCAAGGCTGGCACTTGTATAAGCCAGCCTAGGACTCTGTAGACCGGCCGGGGTCCTCCTGTGTATATAAAGGGGTGATCCGGCGGCGGTTCAGGGACAGAGAACAACAACTCGAGGCTCAGGCTAGCGTATTTGCTCCCTGCGCATCGAAACCCAATCAATTCCATCACAACTAGACGTAGGCTTTTACCTTCATTGAAGGGGCCGAACTAGTATAAACTTCTGTGTCCCTTGTTTGGTTTAACCCCTTCAAGCTAACCCATCGCGATGGCTCCACGACTAAGTCTTTCTAAGAAGACATCTGACGTGTTGATTCCACGACAAAAGCGGTTGTTTTCTGTACCAAATTGTTATGTGTTGCCAGAAGACTAGATCTCTGGGCTGGTAATGCAAGGTAAACCGGTTGCTCTGAGCCGGGGTACCACAATGTATATTAAGTTTGAATATATGAGCAATGATGTATGGATGATCCATGGATGTATGCATATTGTCTTTTCTTTAATCGGGGAGAGGCAACTTTACTAAATGGGCATGATGATCTTACTAAGTTTTACTTTGCCTAAATCGGGGAGAGACAACTTTACTAAATGGACATGATGATAATGAAATCAGGGAGAGGCAATTTTACTATGTTTTACTTCCGGTCTCCTACCCCCTCCTGCCCCTACCCGGCCAACTCTCGAGGCCACCCAAACCCTAGAAGAAAGAGCGTTGTCGATTTCCTACCCCCGCCCGCCCCTACCCGTTTGTCGGAGGTGGCGGGTGGGGTCTTATATATAATGCTACAACAAATTTTGTTCCATTAAAACATAACCCCGATAAACTCATATATATATTCAAATTTTACTTCCGGACTCCTACCCCCTCCCGCCCCTACCCGACCAACTCTTGAGGCCACCCAAACCCTAGAAGAAAGAGTGTTGTCGATCTCCTACCCCCTCCCGCCCCTACCCGACAAACTCTCAAGGCCGAGGGACGTCGGACATGCATGAGAGAAGCGGTCCGCGAAGTATCCTCTCTCGAAAGTATGACCCCCTATAACTTTGCATGATGTTTGCGACTGATCCATTGCTCATATATGCATATGATTCAATCTTGTGATTAGCTAGGTCCATGTTTGCCACCAATACATCTCTCATGGTTGTAATATTTGCAAAAACTACTATGGATAGAGACTTAGAACAAGAAGAGTTGTTGGGGGTATAATCCTCGCCGGAGGTGCTCCCTTGTTGTTTCTCAATGACACTGATGGTCAGGAAGGAGAGGAGGAGGGAGGAGACCATGATCACGATGGAGGTGACAGAATGGTGGAGGAAGGAGATCATGATCACGGCTCCGGTGACCGAACGGAGGAGGGAGCCTTAACTGTTGCAAAGTCCGGCGAGGTACTTTCTTATGTCAGGCACTTTTTGCTTTTAGATGCATTAATTGTTTTGTATGTACATATATTAACACTTCTTTCTTCTTTTATAGCCCTCCGGATCGAGCCAAACATCCGTAAGGAGACGAGGCCTGAAAAAAAGGTTGGGCCAGGATGAAAGGTTCATGGTCGAAGAAATCGCTCGAGATGGCCAACTGATTGCTCCCAAGCGGACCAAGGACGCATTTGTACGTCAGTGCGGAGTTGTTGTTAGGCACAGCGTCCCGATAAGCATCCAAGAATGGAATAAGAAGGACCCTGAAGTTTCTTATGTCCAGGATAGACAGAAGAACGATCTCTAGAACTCGCTGATGACAAATTTCAACCTACCGCCAGAGGAGGATCCTAATAACCCAGTTATATAGACAAAGGTCAAGGCATTTGCTCTTAAGAAGATGGCAGAACTATTCAAGAACTGGAAGAACATTTGAACGCAAAGTTTGTCGACAAAGACGAGACTCCAGAATTCACCGGTAAATATGAGAAGATAAGAGATCACTAGCCCGCATTTGTGGCCTACAAGAAATCGAAAAAGGGTAAGCAAAGGTCACTGACAAACAAGCAAAATGTTGCAAAGAAGAAGTTTCACCATACCATGGGCTCAAATTCCACTTCATTCTGCTATCCATTAAGCTTCACGAGGGATTAGTAACTGTCTAGACTCGGGAGGTAAAGATCCCAACGATTATGCGGACATGACTGCAATGACTGTAAGGAGACAGCCGGCGAGGGGAGTCGCGGCGCGCACAGACCAGCTAGCTGCCCTGCCGGTGTCCGATGAGTGGGCCGGTGTCCGACGAGCATGCCGGTCGGATCTGGCCGGGCCGGCGAGGCGGCTTCTTGGTAGCGGGCGGTTGTGTGGTGGGGGCAGCGACGGTGGGAACCAGTTTGCTCCCCCGGCGGCAAAACGGCGGTGGCGGGCGACGGGGGGAGTGGGCGGATGTGGAGGCGGCGGCAGCTGGCAGAGTCGCCGACAAAAAATGGGCGGCGGCGTCAGTGACGAAGGAGGCGGATGAGGGTTGCTGTTGGCTGGGGGGAGAGGGGAGGCCAATGTGCCACCGACCAGCGGGCCCAGGGAGGGGAGAGGGCGAGCGCGCGCGCGTCCGTCTCGGTCCGCGCCGACACAAATCCGGCTTAAAAATGGGCCAGGAATGGGTCGCCCGCGAACGAAAAGCGGACGCGCATCCATTTGGGTTGGCGCATTGAGCCGCCTTTTGTGTCCGTGCCGACCCAAATGGACGGCGGCAGACGAAATGGGTCGCCCCATTGGAGTTGCTCTAAAGGTCCTCCTACCTGAGCATTGTGCAGCAGCCACGTGGAGCCCCTTTCGTCCCGGTTCGTAAGCCAATCGGGACTAATAGTTTTGGGCTTTAGTCCTGAACATTTTTTCCCGGTTGCAGGGCCTCTAAAACCGGGACTAATGACCCGTTTTCTACTAGTGTCTGCACCACCTCGTGGATGTGGAGGAGGCGATGCATGTACCTTGTTGGTGCTTGCAGTGGAGGATGGATGAGGCAGCCGGTAGTATGAAACTGCAGGAGAAGCATACCGTGGTGGAGAAGGGGTTGGAGGAGAAGCAGATAGATGTTCGGAGGGGAGGGGAGGGGCGGTGAGGGAAGGAGAAGCTGATGTATTGAAGCATTGGGTGGGGAGAGGTTGGGGATATACGATGATATAACGAATGCGTACAGGAGGTGGAAACGGAAAGCATACGGTTGGGCTTCTTCTTCTCAGGAGACCATTGGGCTTCGGTAGGTGGTTTATAAGTCTACATAAATGAATGAAAACGGAGGACGCTGCAACACCACTATGTCAATAAAAAATGGTAGATTGTCTCAAAAAAATGGTAGAGAAATAAAACAATTGCTGATGTGGTGGATTGCTGAGGTGGAGTAGCTACATGTCAAGAAAAATAGATTAGTGGGGATCATCTATTTAGGTATTATAGATTACGTCCGCAAAGAGAAAATCAAATATGAAATATGCAAGACCGTGTGGACAAGTGGACGAGTAAAGAACTTGATTATCTCTATCCAGCTCATTGTCATTATGATATTGTTGTTATCATGCTGTCATATATGTATGTGTACGTACTAATGGTGCGACGTGAGTTGTTGTACACTAATGCGTACATCTATTTGTATGAAGTTCAGATTATTGCTATGTTAAATGTAATGTGTATGATCTCTTATGTTAGTTGTATGATGTAATGTGGTTATTTGTATGTTGTAATGTGAAATCGGTGCTGGAATGGCCAGAGGTTGAAGAGGTAGCTGTGGCGGGTGATAGTTACCGCCCGCCACAACTGATCACATAAACCAGTGATGGGCAAATAGGATTGCCCACCAGCCACTGATGTCATTATAGCAGAGGCAGAAGGTCAGTAGTGGGAGCCCCTGGAGCATGGCCCGCCATTGCTGGCCATTTTGGCACCCGCCAATGCTAGGCATTCCTGCAGTAATGGCTTTCTGACGAGCGGTGGCTTGAGCACGGAAGACATTACAGATGGCACGCTGCTCCGCGGCGAGGTTGGGGTTCGCCACGGCCTCCTCGCTCACGTGCTCACCGTAGATCTAGCCCTCCGCCAGCCGGTGCTGCTCCAGGAGGAACA
The DNA here is from genome assembly GCF_003073215.2 of Triticum urartu. Classification (NCBI taxonomy): domain Eukaryota; kingdom Viridiplantae; phylum Streptophyta; class Magnoliopsida; order Poales; family Poaceae; genus Triticum; species Triticum urartu. The sequence continues at coordinate 16,356,116 of NC_053022.1, read as the reverse complement.
GGTTGTACCGATGTTCCTCTTGTGCCTGCTGGAACACGACAAAGGCGTCGGCGCAGGCTGCAACTCCGCCATGACAGCTTTGTAGTGTGCATGCGCCTGCTCCATGGCGAAGGCGGCGTGCACAGGAGGGTCGGAGCCCGTGTCCGTCTTGGTGTCGTCCTCGTCGTCGGAGACCTCAGGCAAGCTGGCCGGCAAGCAGGCCTCCATCTGCCGGGCACGGCGGCTCTGCTAGGTAGTGGCAAGGGCGACCACCGGCGTGCTTCATCTTTCGTGACGGACTGCCCCACGGTCCTTTCCCTCTGGCATTCATGGCGGATGTGGAGCAAAGGAGGAGGAGGATTTTTTGTGTTGTGGAGATAGCCGGGTGTGGCTGCCCTTAAATAGCGGACTCCGGTGAGGCCAGGCGTCCGGGTGTGTCAATGTGCGGCGTTGTAGTGAGTTTCTCGACCGGCGAGCCTGCTTAATAACGGCACACGGACGTATAGGGCATTGAAAGAGCATGGTAGATAGCCGTCCCGTCCCGCCCAGTAAATGCGTCTCCCACATTGAACGGGCACGAAGACCGGAGACGTGTCATGGGCGGCGCCCTCGGCCGACGCACCACTTCAATGGCTGAGGCAACGAGAGGTTGTGTCTGCCCTGTGCCGTCTTCATTGTGGGCGGCGCGCTCTACAGCATCATGAACGCGGGGAGCTAGCGTGTTGCGGGAACGCGCGGGAGCGCGGGAGGGATTTGCGTGCGACTAGGTGATTAAAGGCTGGCGAAGTAGCGGTCCGGACTCTTGCAAAGCCCTATGTTTCTCCGGTTTGCGCGAGAAATTGCGTCTGGATCGCTTCATAAATTGATGCTGGGCCAAGGTTTAAAATAAACGGGGTATGTTCTCTCTCCTAGGGCTCCCGCGACTCCTTGGCGATGGGCGGTTCCTAGGGTTTGATCTACGTTTGGGTCTGTGATTTTGCATCCCAGATTCGATCCCTCCTCCCCTTTCCCCTCTCTCCTCTCTGCCTCGTCGGCACACCGCGTTCCTTGGCTTGGCGCTGTTCGGGGTGACTCAGGGGCGCTCGTTGGACCGCTACCCACCCTTGGCAGCGTGGAGTTTGAGAGCGACTTGGGGTCCGATGGCGGGGGCGCAGGACGGGGTGAGGACTGATGCCATGTTGGGCGATCTGCCTGTGCTGGGCGGCGGTGGGAACGATCCCATACCGGTGCGATCCAGCGTCGGGGTGATGGCGGAGATCAAGGGAGTGTCCCCTTCGGGGGCCGGTTCCGTTTCCGCAGATCATGTAGAAGAATTGATGGACCGCCTGCGTCTCACTGCGGTGGAGGCGCAACCTGTGATCCTGGATGACGAAGATGAGGTAGATCTGGTAGCCCCGGATTGTGCCCTAGTGGGGAAGGTGCTGTCCCCCAATGTGCTTCACATCCACACGATCTCTTCGGTGATGCGACCGGCTTGGGGGAACCCGAGAGGCCTGTTGTTTCATCCTACTAGGGAAAATGTCTTTGTGGCGGAGTTTGGTACTCAGGTTGACAGGGCCAGGGTGCTCGGCGGTGGTCCATGGATGGTGGGCAAGCATGCCGTTCTCCTAAAGGTTTTTGATCTCAATATCCAGCCTATGCAAGTTCAGTTTGAACGCCTTGCGATATGGGCTCGGATCATGCATGTTCCTCCAAGGCTTATGAAGGCTAAGTTGGGATTGGAGTTTGCCAAACCCATTGGGCGAATATCCAAGGTGGAATCAGATACTGATGGTCGTTGCTGGGGGAGCTTTATGAGGGTTCGGGCTAAGATCGCAGCCCAGGAGCCTATTGTTCGATATGTCACCGTGACCTCCCTGAAGCTGCAAAGGACCGAGACTTTCTCTGTTATGTACGAAAGATTGCAGTTCTATTGCTTCTCTTGTGGTCGGCTTGGTCACTCTTCGATCATGTGTCCTAAACCAGGTGCCAGAGACGAGAATGGTGAGCTACCATATGCTGCAAAAAAGTTGTGTGTCAGTGATGATCACTCGAAGAAATCAGCGAGTTCGAGATCCAGCTCGGCCTCCTCGTCGGCGGCTGGTTCTGTCGAGGAGACTAGGGCTGCTGCTCCGGCTAGGATTAAGCCTGGCGATCAGTCACACAAGGAGGTTGTTGACGGTGAGGTTTCTTCTCCCATCAAACATGGGGACGCCCCTATCCGGGGCCGTGGGAGGGCTTCCCGTGGACGTGGACTTGGTCGTTCGGGCGATCCAGGGCGTGAACTGTTTCCTGTTTCACAAAAGAAGAAGTCTGGAACTGCTGGCCATAAAAGAAAATCTGTAAAGGCTCTCGGACCGTCTTCCAGTCATGGGCATTCTGATGACAATACCTTGGCTCTAGTTCTTGTTTCTGGAGGTTCTGGGGCTGCTGTGGAGGAGATTCAGAACTTTGATGATGAGTCCAACAAGAAGCTTCGTCTCTCAACTTCTCAATCGGCAGATCAGGCGGAGGCTGCAGGGCAGCCCCGCCAGACGTAATGAGTCTCATATGCTGGAACTGTCGGGGCCTGGGGTCGGACTCGACAGTTGGCGAGCTTCGCTGGTTGGTGAAGCTTTACCGACCCTCCCTCCTCTTTCTGTCCGAAACGAAGATGAGGGATAACCGTGTCAGGAACTTTATGTGGTCTCTGGGTTTCTCGGGTTGCTTTGCTATGAGTTGCGAGGGCCTTAGTGGAGGCCTTGCTTTATTCTGGAAGGATTCGGTGGATGTTTCTGTGAAGGCCGCTAATAAGCGATGCATTGATACCCATGTCAAGACCAGTGGTGGAGTGGTATGGCGTGCATCCTTTGTGTACGGGGAGCCTCGAAGAGAGGACAGACCACAGTTTTGGGAGCTGCTCCGGCGTCTTCAACCAATGTGGGATGGCCCGTGGTTATGCTGCGGGGATTTTAATGAGGTCTTATCCCAAGATGAACACTGCGGCCCTAGAGACCGATCGGACTCTCAGATCTCTGCCTTTAGGGACTGCTTAATGGATTGTGGCCTCTCAGACTTGGGTTGCTCGGGGCCAAGGTTTACGTGGTGCAATAAACAGGATCAGAATACTCATGTCAAGGGCCGCCTTGATAGGGCTGTGGCAAATGGTGCCTTCTCTAGCTTATTCCAGGAGTGCGGGGTTGTGAATCTCATCGCTACATCATTAGATCATTATCTGGTCCTTGTTTTGCTGGACTATAGGGCTGCTCATGATCAACGCCCTTCGGTACAGCAGGGCTTTCGGTTTGAGGCAATGTGGCTCCGTGCAGAGGACTACACGGAGACCCTTGAACGTGCATGGTCGGAGGGGCGTGATGGCAGCCCCTCCCTACAATCTACTTGGTCTAACCTGCAACACGTTGCGGGTTCTCTGCGAGCTTGGAGCAAAGAGGCGTTTGGCAATGTTCGGAAGAGAATTGGGAAACTGGAACGCCGCCTGGCCACAATCAAGTCACTACCTCCATCAGTTGCGTCTCTGGATGAGGAGCGGTCTATCGAGGGACGGTTGTGTGAGCTCTTTGAGCGGGAGGAGGTCATGGAGCGCCAGCGGTCCCGTGTTGATTGGCTGAAGGCCGGAGATCGCAACACGGAGTTTTTCCATGCCAGGGCGTCGGCCCGCCGACGCACGAACAGGATTCATTCTCTGGCCCGAGAGGACGGCTCCTTATGTTCTGCCCAGGGTGAAATCAAGGGGATGGTGGATCATTTCTATGAAAAGTTATTCACTTCTGAACCATGCCAGGGTGGGGATGGGGTTGTGGACGCTATCCCTCATAAAATCACGGCCGCGATGAATGATGATCTCTGCAAGCCGTACTGCAACGAGGAAATCAAGTCTGCGCTTTTCCAAATGGGCCCGACGAAGGCTCCAGGTCCGGACGGGTTTCCAGCTCTATTCTATCAGACCCACTGGAGTTTTCTTGAGGAGGATATCTGTCAGGCTGTTCGTGGTTTCCTTGAGGGCAGGCCGATCCCGGAGGGTTTTTGTGATTCAGTTATTGTTCTTATCCCCAAGACTACGAGACCGAACACCTTAAGAATTTCAGACTGATCAGTCTCTGTAACGTGCTTTACAAAATTGCTTCGAAGGTGCTAGCCAACTGTCTGAAGGTGCTGCTACCTGTCGTGTTCTCTGAATGTCAAAGTGCTTTTGTTCCGGGCAGATTAATCATGGACAACACACTCATTGCCTATGAATGTATGCATACCATTCGAAAGCAACGGGTGAAAGAACCCTTCTTTGCCCTCAAGATTGACATGATGAAGGCCTACGATCGTGTTGAATGGAGCTACCTTCATGCCTGCCTGACTAAGCTGGGTTTCGCACCGGCTTGGATTGATTCTGTGATGAGGTGTGTTACTACGGTTCGTTATGCCATCAGAGTCAATGGTGAGCTTACTGAGCCTGTGGTTCCTTCCTGGGGCATCCGGCAAGGGGATCCAATTAGTCCCTACCTGTTTCTTCTGTGCACTGAAGGTTTGTCTAGTCTACTCTTCCAGAAGGAGTGTTGTGGCGAGCTACATGGGATCAAAAACGGCCATCAAGGCCCTCCTATCTCACACCTCCTATTCGCGGACGATAGCATCTTCTTTGCTAAGAGTGACCAGCGTAGTGTGGACTCCTTGGACTCAGCTTTACAGAAGTATTGTGGTGGGTCTGGCCAGGTTATAAATAAGGAGAAATCATCTATCTATTTTGGTCGGAATTGCCCGGACAGCATCAAGAACAGGGTGAAGTCCAGACTCGGTGTTTATAATGAAACCTTTCATGACTTCTATCTTGGCATGCCTACCGAGGTTGGTAATTCTCCCACTAGTACGTTCAAATTCTTGACTGACAGAGCTTGGCAGAACATCTTCGGGTGGAGTGACCGGCCATTATCTAGGGCGGGGAATGAAGCTCTGCTTAAGTCTATCACTCAGGCCATTCCTACTTTCGTCTCCAGCTGTTTTCGCCTTCCGGTTGCCACTTGTGAAAAGTTCAGACAAATTGTGGCTGATCAGTGGTGGGGAAGGGAGGACGGTAGGAAGAAGCTTCATTGGAGATCTTGGGCCTGGCTTTCGACACCCAAGTCTCTCGGTGGCATGGGTTTTAGGGATATGACCCTCTTCAACCAAGCAATGCTGGGTAAGCAAGGGTGGAGACTTCTAACTGAACCTGATTCATTGTGTGCTAGAGTTTTGAAGGGTAGATACTACCCCAATTGCATCTTCTGGAATGCCTCGGTGCCACGGACGGTGTCGGCCATGTGGCGTGGTATTATGCATGGACGTGATCTACTCAAGCGGGGAGTGCAGTGGGGGATCGGAGACGGGCGGCAGATTAATATCCTTGCTGATCATTGGATCCCGTCTACTCCACCAAGTTTGCTGCAACCCACCTCGCCTATTCCTACTACTGCCACAGTTCACTGTCTTATTGATGCTGACAGGAAGGCTTGGGACGAGGAGACCGTCCGGGCTTTCTTTTCTCCTGGAGTGGCCGAGGAAATTCTTCAAGTCCCGGTTGATAGGAATGGTGGAACAGATTTTGTGCGATGGCCTTTCACAAGGTTTGGCGAGTATTCAGTCAAAACTGCATACAATTTTGCAAGAACAAGTTGGTTTCTCCAAGACCGAAGCAGCAATGGTTTGGGCCAAAGTTCAGGCTGGCCAGCGGAGGAGAAGCTTTGGAAGGCCCTGTGGCGGGTCAAGGTTCCCAATAAAATGAAGATTGTGCTCTAGCGCCTTGCTCATGATTGCTTACCTTCAGGTGATCAGCTCAGTCTTCGCCAAGTCCCTACTAGGACGGACTGCCCTTTTTGCGGTAGAACGGAGCGAGTGGAGCATGCACTGCTCTTCTGCCCTCATGCTCGTGCTGTGTGGGACGACATCAAATGCTTCTTCCACATCAAACTCCGGCGCGCATCTTTTTCCTCCCCCAAACAATGGCTTTTCAACTTCTTGTCAGGGTGCTCGGACCGAGAGGCAATTGTTCTTACGGTTGCCATTTGGCATATCTGGGAAGCACGGAATGTGGCGAGGAATGAATCTGTGGCGCCCCAGCCAAAACATACTGCTGCAAGAGCAAAGGCCTACATCGACCTGATCTTTCGACATTTATATGACCATGCTCCTGCTCCTAGGCGTGAGACCTCCCTTTCGGGTTGTCCTTGGTCTCCGCCGCCGCAGGGTTCGGTGTTGGCTTTCTCTGATGTTGCGGTGTCGAAGGAATTGGGCAAGTCTGCTTTGGGTGTGGTGGTGCTCGATCATGTGGGGCGCTGTGTAGCAGCCTGTTCTGAACCTCTTCTGGGCGCACGGCCTCCCGAGCTGGTTGAGGCCATGGCGCTCCGGCGTGCTGTCGCCTTGGCTCGAGAGGAGGGTTTCTTCGACGTCATCTTCAACACTGATTGCCTCTCGGTGGTGCAGCGCCTCTCTTCTCCCACGAGGGATCGCTCGGAGGTGGGTTCTGTTCTTTCAGAGATCAAGCTCTTGGCGGGCGGCCTCTCTTCAACTTGTTTCCAGCATGTTTGTTGGCATTGTAATGTTCTAGCTCATATGCTAGCTAGATCTAGTTTGAACTCTTCTAGTCTTTGTATTTTTCATTCTGCTCCGGATTGCATCCGGGAGACTCTGTGTAAGTTTGTTGCTTAATCAATAAAGGCGGACGTTCTCTCAAAAAAAATTGATGCTGGGCCACGTGGACAGCGCGGTCGAGACAGTTGCGGGTTGGCTTTGTAGATGCACGTAAGAGCTGAAGGGACTCGGCCGCCTCGCAGGTTGCTCCCGACCGCCCAAAAGTCCCCTAACCTAGCCACCAAATCCGCCTGCCGCCGTCGGAGGAGGCCGATCTCGGCGGACGGCGGCGGGGCGCCCCCGCTGGTACCTCTCTCCCTGCTCTCGTCTCTCCTCCAACCCCACCACTCCTCCGTCCTCCATCTACCTCCCACTGCTACCTGATGCGCCGCACGCCCTCCAGGCCGCGTCCCTCAGTTGGGGCGCCAGATCCGGCGGCCAGCTGTCTGCCCCATGTGTGTGGCAGCCTCATGATCGGGTCGGTGCATAGCGGGAGACAGCACTCTGCTTCTTCTGTGCACGATCTTCAGGTGCAGCCGTGGAGGACTCGGTGGGGTGGGGTGGATGTGAGCTCTCCACAACTCTCTTGTTCTATAACACAACATGCATTGCAAAGGCAGACAGCTTAAAAGCTAGAGCATCGAAGGATGCGGCGATAGAGCGCTCGTCCTCGCCTGCTCCTGGTAGTGCTGGCGAACTGGACATCGACGCGTGCATGCGACAATTGCCTCCAGTGGCAGTGCAGGCTGTACCACCGTAGAAGACAACAGTGATATACGGAAACAGCCCCGTCTTCGGGCCGGTAACTCCGACGGTGACTTTCGCATGTTCCATTGGTACATAACCGGCATCAACACGGTACTTAGCCAGTAAAGATGTAACATCATCCAATTTGCATCTGACAGAAAATGCGATGCGTTGAATCTACGTGCGTGCATGGCTGATGTGCGCCTTTTTGTCCCTTTGTTTCCACCTTGATCTTGTCGCTGCAGGTGTTCTTCGCCGAATGGATGGATTTTCTAGACAGCAACCTCACCGACAATGTGTGGCCTTGCCTGTCTGCATACACCGACGACATCCTGAAAAACTTATTCGCTTTGGCACAAGAGATGGCGTACTCAAATTCAAGGTAATTACTTCTGCGACCTCGCCCTTCATCATCAAACAAAAACTAGTGCACCGGTGCTTGTGCTGCTACCGGTGCACCGATCAAAAAATAATAATAAGCTACTAGAAATAAAAATAGCACAACAACAGAAAAAGAACCATTCCTTTTGTGCACAAATATTTCATACATTATCCTGCTTTTTAGTTAGTCGGACCACTGATCCTATATAAACTATTTTCTTTGCTTGCATGCAAAAAAAAAAGACAAAGCCAGAAGGGTCAATTGGCACATCCAACTGGTGCATCCACCCAACACTGCTCGAGGGCTCCATCTACTCAGGGGCTGCTGTCGAAAATGTTGCTCGTCAGTTCATTGCCGCAGAGGTCTGCTCAAAGATTCGCAAAGGTATGCTCAACTTTGCTACAGATCACATACCACCAGCAACCACTTTGGCCAGCAAAACGGAAGCTCGGCACAATGAACCGCTGCTACATATGTTCACGCAACTCGAAAGCAAAGCTGAAGCTATGTACACTCAGTTCATGTCACGTCTTTCAGCCACAAACAAAAGCTATCTGCCTACATATGAATGGCCGACCCAGCGACTCGCATCACCATCAGCTCCCCTCCGAGGTTAGTCTCCTTAAGTTACTTCATAATCCGTCAGCTCACACCCAACTACTGATGAAACTCTGCTTTTCTCCTGAATTTGTTTCTACAAGTTGGGTATCGGCGCCGCATAGAGGACACACAGCAACCAAACCATGCAGCAGCGGTTGCGCAGGCAAAGCGGGATAAACGCCCACGTATCTTAATGTTGCCGCTATCCTCTAACGACCGTCGCTCCGCTAGATACAAACGTCATCCCTCTCCCATCTCCCCTCGCATTAAAATATCCGTAGACCACTGGCAGAATACCACACGCGCTAATTCTCTCGACCCTGATGGACGCCAACCGATTCCGTGAGCAGGCGTGGACGAGCGCTCTTGCGAATTATCGGAGCATCGAATCACCAAGATATTAATTCAGCAAATACAACAAACAATTCACAGAAATCTCATTAACCAACTTCTGCTCCCTTCTAAACAACATCATCAACACAGCCTTTTTTAGCAGATTCCTTTGCAGGCTCAGACTGAAGATTACTACTAGTCAAGTGGTAACAGTTCAAACCATGCTTCAGAGGGATCAATCAAACATGCATGATATGTCAGACAAGGTAAACCCATCCATGCCAAACTATCCTACTTGAAATGAGACCACATGGCAATATCATAACCATCTTTGGTCGGCACTTCATCCTGCAGCAAAAAAACAACAAGGAGGATCACAAAACAAGATGTGAAAGAGAGATCAAGATTAGTGATGAACACAACCACTTACAGACTAAACCAACGGCATTGTACAAGAGAAACCAAACGTTGGGGCACCATTTCTCCAGAGCAGCCAGTATTTCATCTTTACTCTTCAAGAATGTCTGCCATCAAATAATTCCTGTTACCATATTGCTTCTTCATGAAACAATATAAAATCATTACAAGACATCGAGATATTTACCTTGATGGTCAAGGGATATGTGTCATAATGCTTCCACAAGTTTCTGGTCAGCCTAATAAGATCATGAGCATATTTTATATTGTAGTTCCAGTTGATTTCAGGCCTCAATTTATAAGTGTCCTGTTGATTTTTTGCTAAATGTTCTTCTATCATGGCTAGCCTCTTTTTCCTACTCTCTTCATCATCGACCTTCTCATGTATGATCTTCGCTTTTTCTTCTTCTAAGTGTTGCTTCTGTTCTTCTAAGGCTTGCCTTTCTTTCTTGATGTTGTAATTTTCTGCATCAACACGTTTCTTCAGTTCTTGCAACTCCTGACACATATCACCATCTTTACTTGTAGGCCACACAATTCTAGTCTCATTGATGGCATTCCGAACATCTACACTGGAAGGTATCAGATCAATGAGGTACTTGCTTTTTTGCACATTTGTCCACATGATTGGATAATGCCTTGCAGTTTTTGCAAGATTTCTTCCAATAAACATCATGGCTTCCTTCCCAAGGAAATTGCAGAATGCTTCTGTCCCCACGTCCTTGGGTACGGAGCCATTGGAAGTGCAGATAGCTTTGATGTCAGTACATAAGGTGGTCAACTGTTGTTTTTTATTAGATTCATGCAGACAATCAACTGCAAATTGAGTCACAGATAGCAAGGAGTCAATGTTGTTGCTTGTCAGCAGGTGAACAAAATGTGTATGAGCTATGCTTGGCAGCTCTAGTGTTGTATTGCTAGTAGTATATTGTGACTGATAATACAGCATGTATAAGCCTACAAATCTATATGAACATGGTGAGTAGGGTAAAAAGAGGAGTAGGCGAGTAGCCCAGGTCAGGGAAGGGCAGCATCTTGACTGGGTGGAGTTGACACCGGCGGAAGATGTGGAGGTTACAGGGAGAGAGAGGAATGATCAAGGGTGAGAGCCTTGCGAAACCCATGCACTAGAGTTCCATTAAACCTATAGATGTATGCAATCACTTTACGGCACTGACAGTAATGCACTTCATCACAATAAATAACTCATGTAGATCAAATCTGAAAACTATGATCGGACTATGCCTATACTTCCATGTTTTTTCAATTCTACTCCCTAATCCCCATTACCTGCTCATGAGTTGACTTTTACTCACTTTTTTATTGACATTTGGAGGATATGACAAAGTTCCCCACATTATTTTTTTGTGTTCTTATGATACATACTACCTCTCTTCATGATGTAATTGTGAACTTGGCAGTCAAGTCATACTATTTGTTGATTGGCAAAGGAATAGGTGTAGAATTAAGTCTAATTGCATGTTGTGAGCAGGAACAGCCTGTAAGCAGGAAAGCAGAGTTGTTTTCAATAAGCCACATTGTTTCAATCCTAAGTTTGTAGTTTACTTACATTTTTGTCATTTGTAGCTGGAAAGTGGACCTATTTGAGCGAAGTTACATATATAAATGTAATTATGTTCCATCATTCATTTGAAATCAGATAGCAATTGATTTGCAGATTCTTGTCTGTCTTTAAACCCTCACAAGTCAAGTAAAAATATTTGCATAATAGTACTTTGGTCTGCAGTGTTTAATTTTATGCAGTAGGATTCTCTCTATATATGCAGTAGGATTCCCCTTTCAACTACATTGAGTCAGAGTTTGGGCAATATTTTTCTGCAGTCACTACAACAAATCATCTAAAAGAAGCTAAAACTTTAATCCAATAAAATATGGTCTTCATCTGATTTCCATAAAAAAATCATATGCTTCACCGATAAAATGAAGAATGCGCAGAAAATAGATTACCCTTGTCGAAAAGTATTTTCAGTTCTGGTTCAGCATTCTCCACGCTCTTGAGATATAAGTTTTGCATACCAAGTTTTCTTGGGCATACTCTGCGCTTCACCATTTGGTCCAACACAGCACAAAGATCTCTGCAGAAATTATCATAATTAATGCAGGAGTAGAAAGGAAGGATAAACAGAAATTAAGTGAACTACCTACAGTATCATCTTTAGAAAGAAGTCAGTAAAGGAGCCGTTGGCTTTTGAAATCACATCTTCTCCCTTTTCCTTCCTTGAGTTGATGTATCCTTGCAACGAGCCATTGACTGTGTCTGGTGATAGCACAAGACGCTGAACTTGGTTACCTGTCTCCTTGTACAGAGTTTCCATCACCAACAAATTTGGATGCTTCCAAGTTCGCGTCAGTTCGATCGAACGAAGAAGGTCAGCTCTGTCTTCTGGCTGGTAGAACTTGATAAGGCACTGAATCTCCATGCTCCCTACTTGATATTTTCCTTTGTACAGCTTTGTTCTTGACCCATCGAAATCTACAATGCGGTCCTTTGTAGCCTTCACGCTGCATGTCGGTTTCTCCCCAAAGAAATGATCCTTGTATATGTCGTATGCAACCTTGTTATTCAAACTGCCCAAATTTGAATTTTTTTGTTAACAAAGATCAAATTTCATATGCAGTCGAATGATGGTGAGAAATATATTTGACGCCTACATTGGATAGAAGATCATTTGAAATGGAACTGTAATAGAATTGGCAAGCTACCTGATGAGATCTGTCATGTGAGGTGGTTGGAGCAAGCCAATGGGATGGTCATCATTGTACTCCTTGTTCTTAGGGTTCATGTGTTTTTGCCTTTTTGAAGGGAGCCCCGTCACCTCACATGTTTTTCGCTTCAATTCCCCTATATCCGCATCTGCTTTTACACCCACAGGATAATCGGTGCCGCACCATTGCACCTGAACCTGAATTGTCGCAGCAGGAGGCTCTTTCGGCATATCAGATGGTGATGCCATATGTATTGCCTGAAAGTTGCAATGTTAGATGGTGCTCCCAGAACAAACTGCAGGTTGGCAAGTAAATGTTCAAAACAGAAAATCTAGAGTAATCTATGAATAGGCAAAACTTAACTGTTTTTTAGGCCCAAAAAAAAGTTTTTTACTGTGCCAGCGGTTTTGTTCGTCAAACCGAAACGCGTTGAGGAAGGGAGATGGGCCTGCTTGGCCCAGCTTGCCTCTCCTAAATTGCAGTCCTCGTTCGTCTCCCGACCCTCAAAAGAAAAGAAAAGAAAAGAAAAAATGCAGTCCTCGTCTCCCCAATCCCCCCATCCACACGAAACCCTAGCGGCCGAATCGCGATCCCCTTCCCGTCTCCGTCGCGACGGCTCCACCCCTACCCCTATGATCGTCGATCAGATGCCGATGCCGCAGAAGCGGCGCCGCCGCCGGAGGAGGCCTCTTGAAGGAGTGTCCCGCCGGCGCCTTGGTGACGGTGGCGCATCCTTGTCTGGATCCCTTGTCGATCCGGACTCTGATAGCAGCAGCCGTGTGGATGGAGGCTCTCCGCCGCCCGGACTCCCCGGACGACGAGCCTGCTATGTCTGGATCCGTCGTCGATTCCGATGGAGGCTCTCCGCCGCCCGACGAGCCTGCAACAGAGCCAAGGTACCATGAAATTGTTGCCTCGCGCCTCGCCCAATTGGAATTGCCAGTCGGCTCGGAATGGGAGCTCGCCGGTTTGTCAAACATCCCTTCCCGTGAAATCCTGGAAGCCCTTACCCGTAAATCTTTCCATGATGATGAGTCGCGAGCTGCTCTAGTACAATATCAAATCCAGTGTTTCTTGAACGAGGAGACCCAGGAGGGACGAGACAGAGATTCACAAGATTCGGCCGTCGTTGTTGTTGCTGAACCGGCCAATGATGCTATCACGAAGCAGCAACACAAAAGCGACTGTGAAAAGCTAGGGGCCCGCATGACTGAAATTGAGACTTACACCGAACTGGACCAAGAGGAGACCAACAAGTTCCATCTCAAGTATGCGCTTTATCGCATCAAAGCTTGCCTGGTTAGTTAATTTGTCCCACACATCAATGCTCCTTCCTGTCTGTTTATCATTATTAATCTATCATACATACATCCATACATGAAAAATGAGTTATGCCCTCTTATGTACTTACTCCATCTGTGTATGTAGCTGCTGAAAGGAGTGCCGGTTGACAAGATTGATGATGCTGCGTTGGAACGCAAGTACCCTCCAGAGCTTATCGTCAAGAACGACTACTTCTTTCACTACGTCCAAGATGGCTTCTTTGGTTGGTATTTTGATTCCGAACTCTGTTACAAAAAGTCCTTGAGCGACTACCAGCGGCTAGTCATTTTCAATGATGTAAGTGTCATTACCGTATTCGCTGCACTTATTTATGTAATGCATCTACATTTAATACTATGTACAAATGCAGTCGGTAACCAGTTTCTTATTGATTTGCCCTTTGAATGGACAGTAGCAAAAAATTGCTTAATATGAAAGTAACTTCTTTGTAGCTTGACTTTTAAGTCTGAGTTTAAGAGGCATACATAAGGTCCTTGGACAAACTCAACACTAAAACTAAGAAAATTGCAGCATTTGGAGATTAAGCACATATTAGAATATGGGTTCTTTTAATAAATTAGCGGGGTCTTTCAGTTAAAATCAAACAGAGATTAATTTTCAATTTTTATTTGGATGGAACAAGTCCTAAAACCTCAGTTGGGCGCACATGCTATAGGCTGCTCCCAGAATAAAACTACTATCCTGTTTTCGTACGCATAAACAAAGTTTGCCCCTTTTTTCGAGTCCCCGTATATTTTTGACACGTTCAAGTACTATGTGTTATTTGGCTCTTCTCAAACTTCATAAGTACTCTAATCAGTACTCTTAAGAGCATCCTGTTCGCTTATGTTCAGTGCTTGTTATTCTCAGGACAGCTGAACTATGTCGTTTTCCTGTTGTTTTACTCGGATGCAGGGTGGCCTTGAGTATACAAGGTGGAGTAGATACCGAGCATTTTATAGCACCCCTGACGCTGATAGAGATTATCTCCAATACTGGGAAACAATTGTGAAGGAAATTAAAGTATGCCTTTTGGAATCATCAGCTAGTTCAAGTTTAGAGCTTTGTTCAGTATTTTTATTTTCTTGGACTAACAATGTTTGTTCTTGACAGTGGCTTGAACAGTATTTGCTGACAAATGAGTCGTCTATTGAGGTATGCATATTTGACCTCTCAAAACCATGAAATTGCAAAAAATCTCTATATAAATGTTGCACCACCACAATAACTTGTCTGTTCTATTATTTAGTGGGCGCGTATACATTCAAAGGCCACATTCCAAGCATGTAGGATCGCAGCTGGGTTTCAGAACATGACTCTGGAACTAGCAGCTGCTGGTTTGCATGTAGAATTCCTCTATCCCTTGCTCAGTTAGATATTCGGCCCTTGTTATAGTTGTATTTAACAATTGCATTCTTTCGGTTAAATTCAGGAGTATATATGGAATGCACGCATGGATCTCATGTTTGAGAAAGATCGTGATGGTGTCTTCTATCAGATTTGGAAGCGGGTCAATGATAATCATCAGGTCAGCGCTGCACATCAGCCTTTTCAAAACACAACATTGTTATTTTACTGATGATTGTGTTTTGTGAATACTTTCTCTCTACTTATGCTTGGTGATGTTATTTATTTTTCCCTTGGACAATGTTCAGCTGAGTTTCAGAGATGCTCTTGAGCAAGTTTATGGTGAAAACTTGTATTCAGCACACGACCGCAGTATGAAGTATGAGCTGAATTACGGCGATTCCAACATGGAGCGTGTTGTAGGTTTTTTGTTCCACAGGCGTTCTATATGTGATTGCTTCTGTTATAAATCAATATATTCTTTTACAATGCAAATTGATTTGGTCTTCTTTCTTTGTAGTTTGCTCGGTGCACAAAAGGCATTAGTGACAGTGTAAGTATAGTATGGCGTTATCTTAGCATCCATTGGTTCCTGTTATATTCTCGTGTGATTTCTTTCTTTTGTGTCTCTATAGGTTCCAGAATATAAAGCCCGTGAGCTGATTGCACAAGAAATTCGTTGGACGGTATGTTTGTTGGGTAGATATTGTCAAACAACATTGTATCCACCTGTAATTTTTTATGTAGTATCTTACTCTTTCCATTTTCAGAGTTTGTGTTCTGGAACGTATGAGCAGTACGCCAGGAAGAAGCTGAAGATTGCAGAACTGATAGGATTAATTCCCAAGGACAAGATAGGAGCTGCGTAGTTGTGTTTGTTAAGATAACAGCTGTGTAGTTGTGTTGGTAATGTCTTGGCGCTGGTTCCATAAAGATTCCAGGCTGCATTATTCCTAGCAACGCCTGTTGGTAATGTCTTGGAGCGGGTATTGAAAAAAATCAATCTTGAATTAACTAGCTTTTGTATGGAAGAAACTCACTAGCTTTTGTATTCCTAGCAACGCCTGCAGAATTGACTAGCTTTTGTATGGAAGAAATTCATCTTGAATTGACTAGTTGTGTCTCGCATTTATTACATACATATCCCCATACAGCAAATTGTTCAAATGCTATCGTGAAATGAACAAATTCAATTGGTGGAAAATCCTCGTCGAGGCATTTCCACTCAAGTCCTGTGTATCCAAATGATTTTGAAATGAGAAAATACCTGCCTGGTAAAAACTGCTGCTTGGATGGAGCCTGGGCAAGGCGTGTTTGGTTCCTTCCCCGGGTAGCTACTCGGTCGTCTAGTATTTATAGACTTTACACAGCGGGCCATATCATATTGTTCATTACCTTTCTTTACAATAATACGACTTTATTTCTCAAATAATAGATAGGTCATTTACAAGCATATGAGAAATAGAGTCACGAGAGTTGGAAACCCAAAGTGAAGAAGCTCTAGACCTAAAGCAAAGCTTTGCTAAATAATCTGCTATCTCATTTGCTTCACGGAAGCAATGATCATACAAAACTTTCCCAAACTCATTAGCAAGGTTATGGCATTCGCTTACTGTCACTTCAGGGGCGAAGTAGTCCTCATACTGGTTCAAAGTTTGTACCGCAAATGTACTATCTGATTCCTTGCTCTCACTTCAGGGCTGAAGTAGTCCTCATACTGGTTCAAGGTTTGTACCGCAAATGTACTATCTGATTCAACGATCACTCAGTTACCTCCAACGTTTGCTGCCAGATAGAGCCCATTACAAATCGTACTCAATTCTACACAACTGACATTGGTAACATGTGGTAAAAACCAGTTAGCTGCAACCAGAAAATTCCCCTTATCATTACGTGCAACAGCTCCCGTGGCACCCGATTGCGTGTCATGATGAAATGCGGTGTCCACATTGACCTTAACTAAACCCTAAGGCGGTCTCTTCCACATGTGATCATGCTTTCGAATTGGTTGATTGGGAGTCATTGCTCTTATAAAGTTTGTGGCCAGTGCTTTGATAGAAACGCCCGTACGATCAGTCGATTGGATAGTCTCACCACTCACAAACTGGCGTCGTTGCCACCAGATATACCACGCTACCACGGCAATCAGCTCCGCCATTGGCAGGTCCCCATAGTTTGCTTGGTCTCACTAGTGGCTTCTCTGGAGAAATAGCACACGGTGGGTAAACAAATTACTGTTGGGCAATTGATAGAAAAGCGAATAATCATGATGATATCCAACACAATGATCATGTATATAGGCATCACGTCCAAGATTAGTAGACCGACTCCTGCCTGCATCTACTACTATTACTCCACACATCGACCGCTATCCAGCATGCATCTAGTGTATTAAGTTCATGGAGAAACGGAGTAATGCAATAAGAATGATGACATGATGTAGACAAGATCTATTCATGTAGGAATAGACCCCATCTTTTTATCCTTAATGGCAACGATGCATGCGTGTCTTGCTGCCCGTTCTGTCACTGGGAAAGGACACCGCAAGATTGAACCCATCACAAAGCACCTCTTGCCATTGCAAGATAAATAGATTAAATTGGCCAAACAAAACCCAAATATCGGAGAAGAAATACGAGGCTATAATAATCAAGTATGGATATTAAAGCAATACAAATTTGATCATAAACTCACATTTCATCGGATCCCAACAAATACACCGCACAAAGTCATTACATCAAATAGATCTCCAAGAGAACTTTGTATTGAAGAACAAATAGAGAAGAAGCCATCTAGCTACTGCCTACGGACCCGTAGGTCTGATTTGAACTACTCACGCATCATCGGAGGAGCACCAATGAGGATGATGAACCCCTCCGTGATCGTTTTCCTCTCCAGCGGAGTGCCAGAAAGGGCTCTAGATTTGATCTCGTGGCTCTGGAACTTGCGGCGGCTGAAACGATTTTTCGACGACTTCTCTAGGGTTTCTAAAATATTTGGGAATTTATAGGGTGAAGAGGCGATGCAGGAGACCCCTGTGGGCCCCACAACCCACCAGGGCGCTTCTGGGCTCCTAGGCGCGCCCTGGTGTCTTGTGGTCCCCACGAGCCTCCCCTGGTTGCTTCTTTGGCCCATCATCTGTCTTCTGGTCCAAAAAAATCACCAACAAGTTTTGTGGCATTTGGACTCTGTTTGGTAAGGATTTTCTGCGAAGGGAAAAAACAAGCAAAAACATCAACTGGCACTGGGCACTATGTCAATAGGTTAGTCCCCAAAAATGATATAAAATTATTGTAAAACATCCAAGATTGATTATATAACAGCATGGAACAAGCAAAAATTATAGATACATTGGAGACGTATCAACCAACTGCAATCATTTCGGAAATTCTGAATGGGTTCAATCGGTGACACCGAAGTGTGGAAAATGCTTAGGTTAGCTTTTCTCCCGTCTCACCGAAAAGCCTAAAGTTCAAATCTTTTGTACTATTAGGTCCGACAGAGTATTTCACCCGATCCCACCAAATATATAATAAATGTGTTTCACAGTTGGATTTTTGGTGCTGCCTATATATACCCCCACCCATTCCGCATGCCAGAGTTGAATCCGGCGGATCTCGGGTAGGGGGTCCCGTGCTGGTGATCTTGGCTTAATAGTAATATGACAAAGAGGGGACACGATGTTTTACCCAAGTTCAGGTCCCCCCGAAGAGGTAAAACCCTACGTCATGCTTCTGTTGTATTGATTGTGGATGGGGTACAAAGTATAAGATGACCTACCTCGAGATTGTATGTGAATGAATATAACCCCACGGTCTAAACCCCTCGGCTTATATAGACACCGAGGGTACCTAGGGTTACATGTAGGTGAGTTACATCATGGGATAAACATGTCGATGATTGAAACGGATCTTGGAGTATGCGCCAAGTCATTGGATAATTCCATCTTGAGTATGTAGTGGGGCATGGCAAACATGTCTAATGCTTGTGGTCGTCTATTGGGGAAGATTGGGAACAAGTGAAAACTTAGTTCTGACTTTGATCAGTACTGATGACGGCGACGCCTCAGAGCATCTTCAACAGACGCGCTATGGCGCGACGTGCAAAAAAAGTTTTACAACGCCGAAATAGCCCTTTTGCGCGTCGGGCAACACAGTTGCTTCACCAGGCGCTGGAATTTTTTAGCGCGCCAAAGCGCCGCTTCAGCAGGCGTGACAAAATAGAGCGCGCGCGCCCAGCCCAAACAACATTGTGCATTCCATGTGAAACAAATAAGATCAAACACACACAAAATAAATCGACAAAAAATAGTTCAATTATTATTACAACTCAAACAAATAATTAAACTTTAATACAACAAATAGTTCATGGCCAATAGAACAAATAATTCAATACAATACAACAAATAACACTACAACAAACATACAACATCATGCGTTTTGTCGCCCATTCCATACCCACCACTCCTCGACTAGCTAGATCCTTCTGAAGTTCATCATGCATTTCGGCACGTCGAATGACATGATAAGAGGCAACAAAGCGGGCCACCCTTTCAACCCTCCTCCGCACCTGCACGGGGTGTCCCATCAACTCATACTGAGAGTAGTCCAAATCTTGCACGCTCTCGTTCTCGATGATCATGTTATGCATGATCACACAAGCGTTCATGATGTACCAAAGGATATTTTGATCCCAAAATCTAGCAGGTCCTCTCACAATAGTAAATTAGGCTTGTAAAATCCCAAAATCTCTCTATTCATCTTTCCTAGCCGCCACTTGAGCATTGTGGAAATAAAGATTTTTCTTACCTTGCGGTGCCGACAACGGCTTTACAAATTTTTGCCACCTTGGGTAGATGCCATCCGCAAAATAGTAGCCATAGTTGTACGTATGGGCATTGTTGGGGAACGTAGTAATTTCAAAAAAATTCCTACGCACACGCAAGATCATGGTGATGCATAGCAATGAGAGGGGAGAGCGTTGTCTACGTACCCTCGTAGACCGTAAGCGGAAGCGTTATGTCAACACGGTTGATGTAGTCGTACGTCTTCACGATCGACCGATCCTAGTACCGAAGATACGGCACCTCCGCGATCTGCACATGTTCAACTCGGTGACGTCCCACGAACTCACGATCTAGCAGAGTGTCGAGGGAGAGCTTCGTCAGCACGACGGCGTGATGACGGTGATGATGAAGTTACCGACGCAGGGCTTCGCCTAAGCATCGCTACGATATGACCGAGGTGGATTATGCTGGAGGGGGGCACCGCACACAGCTAAGAGATCAATGATCAACTTGTGTGTCTTAGGGTGCCCCCTGCCCCCGTATATAAAGGAGCAAGGGGGAGGCCGGCCGGCCCTTGTGGCGCGCCAGGAGAGGAGGAGTCCTCCTCCTAGTAGGAGTAGGACTCCCCTTTCCAACTCCTACTAGGAGTGGGAAAGGAAGGAGGAGAGGGAGAAGGAAAGGGGGGCGCCACCCCCCTTCCCTAGTCCAATTTGGACCATAAGGGGAGGGGGCGCGGCCTGCCCTAGCCGGCCCTCTCTCTCTCTCCACCAAGGCCCATGTGGCCCATTAGTTCTTCGGGGGGGTTCCGGTAACCCCTCCGGCAGTCCGGTTATACCCGAAACCACCCGGAACACTTCCGGTGTCCGAATATAGTCATCCAATATATCAGTTTTTTACGTCCCGACCATTTCGAGACTCCTCGTCATGTCCGTGATCACATCCGGAACTCTGAACTACCTTCGGTACATCAAAACACATAAACTCATAATACCGATCGTCACCGAACGTTAAGCGTGCGGACCCTATGGGTTCCAGAACTATGTAGACATGACCGAGACACGTCTCCGGTCAATAACCAATAGCGGAACCTGGATGCTCATATTGGCTCCTACATATTCTACGAAGATCTTTATCGGTCAAACCGCATAACAACATACTTTGTTCCCTTTGTCATCAGTATGTTACTTGCCCGAGATTCGATCGTCGGTATCTCAATAGCTAGCTCAGTCTTGTTACCGGCAAGTCTCTTTACTCGTTCTGTAATGCATCATCCCGCAACTAACTCATTAGTCATATTTCTTGCAAGGCTTATAATGATGTGCATTACCGAGAGGGCCCAGAGATACCTCTCCGACAATCGGAGTGACAAATCCTAATCTCGATCTATGCCAACTCAACAAACACCATAGGAGACACCTGTAGAGCACCTTTATAATCACCCAGTTACGTTGTGACATTTGGTAGCACACAAAGTGTTCCTCCGGTATTCGGGAGTTGCATAATCTCATAGTGATAGGAACATGTATAAGTCATGAAGAAAGCAATAGAAATAAACCAAACGATCAAATGCTAAGCTAACGGAATGGGTCAAGTCAATCACATCATTCTCCTAATGATGTGATCCCATTTATCAAATGACAACTCATGTCTATGGCTACGAAACTTAACCATCTTTGATCAACGAGCTAGTCAAGTAGAGGCATACTAGTGACACTCTGTTTGTCTATGTATTCACACATGTACTAAGTTTCCAATTAATGCAATTCTAGCATGAATAATAAACATTTATCATGATATGAGGAAAGAAATAATAACTTTATTATTGCCTCTAGGGCATATTTCCTTCAGTCTCCCACTTGTACTAGAGTCAATAATCTAGATTACACAGTAATGATTCTAACACCCATGGAGTCTTGGTGCTGATCATGTTTTGCTCGTGGAAGAGGCTTAGTCAACGGGTTTACAACATTCAGATTCGTATGTATTTTGCAAATATCTATGTCTCCCTCCTTGACTTGATCACGGATGGAATTGAAGCGTCTCTTGATGTGCTTGATTCTCTTGTGAAATCTGGATTCCTTTGCCAAGGCAATTGCTCCAGTATTGTCACAAAAGATTTTCATTGGACCCGATGCACTAGGTATGACACCTAGATCGGATATGAACTCCTTCATTTGCTGCTTTCGAAGCAGCTATGTACTGCGCTTCACACGTAGATCCCGCCACGACGCTTTGCTTAGAACTGCACCAACTTACAGGTCCACTGTTCACAATAAACACGTATCCGGTTTGTGATTTAGAATCGTCCGGATCAGTGTCAAAGCTTGCATCGACGTAACCATTTACGACGAGCTCTTTGTCACCTCCATAAACGAGAAACATATCCTTAGTCCTTTTCAGGTATTTCAGGATGTTCTTGACCGCTGTCCAGTGATCCACTCCCGGATTACTTTGGTATCTCCCTGCTAAACTAATAGTAAGGACACATCAGGTCTGGTACACAACATTGCATACATGATAGAGCCTATGGCTAAAGCATAGGAAACAATTTTCATTTTCTCTCTATCTTCTGAAGTGGTCGGGCATTGAGTCTGACTCAACTTCACACCTTGTAACATAGGTAAGAACCCTTTCTTTGCTTGATCCATTTTGAACTTCTTCAAAACTTTATCAAGGTATGTGCTTTGTGAAAGTCCAATTAAGCTTATTGATCTATCTCTATAGATCTTTATGCCTAATATGTAAGTAGCTTCACCGAGGTCTTTCATTGAAAAACTCTTGTTCAAGTATCCTTTTATGCTATCCAGAAATTCTATATCATTTCCAAAATCAATAATATGTCATCCACATATAATATTAGAAATGCTACAGAGCTCCCACTCACTTTGTTGTAAATACAGGCTTCTCCAAAAGTCAGTATAAAACCATATGCTTTGATCACACTATTAAAACGTTTATTCCAACTCCGAGAGGCTTGCACCAGTCCAAAAATGGATCGCTGGAGCTTGCACACTTTGTTAGCACCCTTTGGATCGACAAAACCTTCTGGTTGCATCATATACAACTCTTCTTCCAGAAATCCATTCAGGAATGCAGTTTTGACATCCATTTGCCAAATTTCATAATCATAAAATGCAGTAATTGCTAACATGATTCGGACAGACTTAAGCATAGCTACGGGTGAGAAAGTCTCATCGTAGCCAACCCCTTGAACTTGTCGAAAACCTTTCGCAACAACTCGAGCTTTGTAGACAGTAACATTACCGTCAGCGTCAGTCTTCTTCTTGAAGATCCATTTATTCTCTATGGCTTGTCGATAATCGGCGAGTCAACCAAAGTCCACACTTTGTTCTCATACATGGATCCCATCTCAGATTTCATGGCCTCAAGCCATTTTGCGGAATCTGGGCTCACCATCGCTTCTTCACAGTTCGTAGGTTCGCCATGGTCAAGTAACATGACCTTCAGAATAGGATTACCGTACCACTCTGGTGCGGATCTTAATCTGGTTGACCTACCAGGTTCAATAGTATCTTGATCTGAAGTTTCATGATCATCATCATTAGCTTCCTCACTAACTGGTGTAGGTGTCACTGAAACAGTTTTCTGTGATGTACTACTTTCCAATAAGGGAGCAGGTACAGTTACCTCGTCAAGTTCTACTTTCCTCCCACTCACTTCTTTCGAGAGAAACTCCTTCTCCAGAAAGTTTCCGAATTTAGCAACAAAAGTCTTGCCTTCGGATCTGTGTTAGAAGGTGTATCCAATAGTTTCCTTTGGATATCCTATGAAGACACATTTCTCCGATTTGCGTTCGAGCTTATCAGGTTGAAGTTTTTTCACATAAGCATCGCAACCCCAAACTTTCAGAAATGACAACTTTGGTTTCTTGCCAAACCACAGTTCATAAGGCGTCGTCTCAACGGATTTAGATGGTGCCCTATTTAATGTGAATGCAGCCGTTTCTAAAGCATAACCCCAAAACGATAGCTGTAAATCTGTAAGAGACATCATAGATCACACCATATCCAATAAAGTGCGGTTACAACGTTCGGACACACCATTACGTTGTGGTGTTCCGGGTGGCATGAGTTTCAAAACTACTCCGCATTGTTTCAAATGAAGACCAAACTCGTAACTCAAATATTCTCCTCCATGATCAGATCGTAGAAACTTTATTTTCTTGTTACGATGATTTTCCACTTCACTCTGAAATTCTTTGAACTTTTCAGATGTTTCAGACTTATGTTTCATCAAGTATTACCCATATCTACTCAAATCATCTGTGAAGGTGAGAAAATAACGATACCCGCCGCGAGCCTCAATATTCATTGGACCACATACATCAGTATGTATGATTTCCAACAAATCTGTTGCTCTCTCCATAGTACCGGAGAATGGTGTTTTAGTCATCTTGCCCATGAGGCACGGTTCGCAAGTACCAAGTGATTCATAATCAAGTGGCTCCAAAAGTCCATCAGTATGGAGTTTCTTCATGCGCTTTACACCGATATGACCTAAACGGCAGTGCCACAAATAAGTTGCACCATCATTATCAACTCTGCATCTTTTGGCTTCAACATTATGAATATGTGTATCACTACTATCGAGATTCAATAAGAATAGACCACTTTTCAAGGGTGCATGACCATAAAAGATATTACTCATATAAATAGAACAACCATTATTCTCTGATTTAAATGAATAACCATCTCACATTAAACAAGATCCATATATAATGTTCATGCTCAACGCTGGCACCAAATAACAATTATTTAGGTCTAATACTAATCCCGAAGGTAGATGTAGAGGTAGCGTGCCGACCGCGATCACATCGACTTTGGAACCGTTTCCCACGCGCATCGTCACCTCGTCCTTTTGCCAGTGCCCGCTTATTTCGTAGTCCCTGTTTCGAGTTGCAAATATTAGCAACAGAACCAGTATCAAATCCCCAGGTGCTACTGCGAGCTCTAGTAAGGTACACATCAATAACATGTATATCACATATACCTTTGTTCACCTTGCCATCCTTCTTATCCGCCAAATACTTGGGGCAGTTCCGCTTCCAGTGACCAGTCCCTTTGCAGTAGAAACACTCAGTCTCAAGCTTGGGTCCAGACTTGGGTTTCTTCTCCTGAGAAGCAACTTGTTTGCCGTTCTTCTTGAAGTTCCCCTTCTTCTTCCCTTTTCCCTTGATGCTCCTTCTTGAAACTGGTGGTCTTGTTGACCATCAACACTTGATGCTTCTTCTTGATTTCTACCTCCGCATCTTTTAGCATCGTGAAGAGCTCGGGAATTGTCTTATCCATCCCTTGCATGTCATAGTTCATCACGAAGCTCTTGTAGCTTGGTGGCAATGATTGAAGAATTCTGTCAATGACACTATCATCAGGAAGATTAACTCCCAGTTGAATCAAGTGATTATTATACCCATACATTTTGAGTATATGTTCACTGACAGAACTATTCTTCTTCATCTTGCAGCTATAGAACTTATTGGAGACTTCATATCTCTCAATCCGGGCATTTGCTTGAAATATTAACTTCAACTCCTGGAACATCTCATATGCTCCATGACGTTCAAAATGTCGTTGAAGTCTCGGTTCTAAGCCGTAAAGCATGGCATATTGAACTATCGAGTAGTCATCAGCTTTACTCTGCCAGACGTTCTTAACGTCATCAGCAGCATCTGCAGCACAGCAGCAGGCCTGGCACCCAGCGGTGCTTTCAGGACGTAATTCTTCTGTGCAGCAATGAGGATAATCCTTAACTTACGAACCCAGTCCGTGTAATTGCTACCATCATCTTTTAAGTTCGCTTTCTCAAGGAACGCATTAAAATTAATAGGAACAGTAGCACGGGCCATTGATCTACAACAACATAGACATGCAAAATACTATCAGGTACTAAGTTCATGATAAATTAAAGTTTAATTAATCATATTATTTAAAAACTCCCACTTAGATAGACATCCCTCTAATCATCTAAGCGATCACGTGATCCAAATCAACTAAACCATGTCCGATCATCACGTGAGATGGAGTAGTTTTCAATGGTGAACATCACTATGTTGATCATATCTACTATATGATTCACGCTCGACCTTTCGGTCTCAGTGTTCCGAGGCCATATCCGCATATGCTAGGCTCGTCAAGTTTAACCCGAGTATTCTGCGTGTGCAAAACTGGCTTGCACCCATTGTATGTGAACGTAGAGCTTATCACACCCGATTATCATGTGGTGTCTCAGCACGACGAACTGTAGTAACGGTGCATACTCAGGGAGAACACTTGTACCTTGAAATTTAGTGAGAGATCATCTAATAATGCTACCGTCGATCAAAGCAGAATAAGATGCATAAAGGATAAACATCACATGCAATCATATAAGTGATGTGATATGGCCATCATCATCGTGTGCCTTTGATCTCCATCTTCAAAGCACCGTCATGATCACCATCGTCACCGGCGCGACACCTTGATCTCCATCGTAGCATCGTTGTCGTCTCGCCAACTATTGTTTCTACGACTATCGCTACCGCTTAGTGATAAAGTAAAAACAATTACAGGGCGTTTGCATTGCGTACAATAAATCGGCAACCATATGGCTCATGCCAGATGCCGATAACTCTGTTACAAAACATGATCATCTCATACAATAAAATACAGCATCATGTCTTGACCATATCACATCACAGCATGCCCTGCAAAAACAAGTTAGACGTCCTCTACTTTGTTGTTGCAAGTTTTACGTGGCTGCTACGGGTTGAGCAAGAACCGTTCTTACTTACGCATCAAAACCACAATGATTTTTCGTTAAGTATGTGTTGTTTTAACCTTCAACAAGGACCGGGCGTAGCCACACTCGATTCAGCTAAAGTTGAAGAAACAGACACCCGCTAGCCACCTGTGTGCGAAGCACGTCGGTAGGACCAGTCTCGCGTAAGCGTACGCGTAATGTCGGTCCGGACCGCTTCATCCAACAATACCGCCGAATCAAAGTATGACATGCTGGTAAGCAGTATGACTATTATCGTCCACAACTCACTTGTGTTCTACTCGTGCATATAACATCTACGCATAAACCTGACTCGGATGACACTATTGGGGAACGTAGTAATTTTAAAAAAATTCCTACGCACACGCAAGGTCATGGTAATGCATAGCAACGAGAGGGGAGAGTGTTGTCTACGTACCGTCGTAGACAGTAAGCGGAAGCGTTATGTCAACATGGTTGATGTAGTCGTACGCCTTCACGATCGACCGATCCTAGTACCGAAGATACGACACCTCCGCGATCTACACACATTCAGCTGGGTGATGTCCCACGAACTCATGATCCAGCAGTGTCGAGGGAGAGCTTCGTCAGCACGATGACGTGATGACGGTGATGATGAAGTTACCGACGCAGGGCTTCGCCTAAGCACCACTACGATATGACCGAGGTGGATTATGGTGGAGGGGGGCACCGCACACGGCTAAGAGATCAATGATCAACTTGTGTGTCTTAGGGTGCCCCCCTGCCCCCGTATATAAAGGAGCAAGGGGGGAGGCCGGCCGGCCCTTGTGGCGCGCTAGGAGAGGAGGAGTCCTCCTCCTAGTAGGACCAGGACTCCCCTTTCCTATTCCTACTAGGAGGGGGAAAGGAAGGAGGAGAGGGAGAAGGAAAGGGGGGCGCCGCCCCCCTTCCCTAGTCCAATTCGGACCAGAGGGGGAGGGGGCGCGCGGCCTGCCCTAGTCGGCCCTCTCTCTCTCCACTAAGGCCCATGTGGCCCATTAGTTCTCCCGGGGGGTTTCGGCAACCCCTCTAGCACTCCGGTTATACCCGAAACCACCCGGAACACTTTCGGTGTCCGAATATAGTCATCCAATATATCAATATTTTACGTCTCGACCATTTCGAGACTCCTCGTCATGTCCGTGATCACATCCGGAACTCCGAACTACCATCAGTACATCAAACCACATAAACTCATAATACCGATCGTCACCGAACGTTAAGCGTGCGGACCCTACGGGTTCAAGAACTATGTAGACATGACTGAGACACGTCGTCTCCGGTCAATAACCAATAGCAGAACCTGGATGCTCATATTAGCTCCTACATATTCTACGAAGATCTTTATCGGTCAAACCGCATAACAATCATACTTTGTTTCCTTTCTCATCGGTATGTTACTTGCCCGAGATTCGATCGTCGTTATCTCAATACCTAGCTCAATCTCGTTACTGGAAAGTCTTTTTACTCGTTCTGTAATGCATCATCCTGCAACTAACTCATTAGTCACATTTCTTGCAAGGCTTATAATGATGTGCATTACCGAGAGGGCCCAGAGATACCTCTCCGACAATCGGAGTGAAAAATCCTAATCTCGATCTATGCCAACTCAACAAACACCATCAGAGACACCTGTAGAGCACCTTTACAATCACCCAGTTACGTTGTGATGTTTGGTAGCACACAAAGTGTTCCTCTGGTATTCGGGAGTTGCATAATCTCATAGTCATAGGAACATGTATAAGTCATGAAGAAAACAATAACAATAAACTAAACGATCAAATGCTAAGCTAACGGAATGGGTCAAGTCAATCACATCATTCTCCTAACGATGTGATCCCGTTTATCAAATGACAACTCATGTCTATGGCTAGAAAACTTAACCATCTTTGATCAACGAGCTAGTCAAGTAGAGGCATACTAGTGACACTCTGTTTGTCTATGTATTCACACATGTACAAAGTTTTCGGTTAATACAATTCTAGCATGAATAATAAACATTTGTCATGATATGAGGAAATAAATAATAACTTTATTATTGCCTCTAGGGCATATTTCCTTCAACCATTTGCTACAAACTGCACCGGTGGCAGTTCACCATTTACAAGTTTATTCATGAGTGGTGACCGTTGAACAACATTGATGTCATTCAAAGATCCCGACATTCCGAAAAAAGCATGCCAAATCCAAGTCTCCTAATCAGCCACTGCTTCAAGGATTATAGTGGAACATTTTTTCTGGCCGTGGAATTGTCCATGCCATGCCTTAGGACATTTCTTCCAACTCCAATGCATGCAATCTATTGAGGCAAGCATACATGGGAACCCGCGAGCTTTATTCATCTCCAAAAGCCTTGCGGCGTCTTCAACATTGGAAGATGTCAAATATTGCGGACCAAACACTTGCACGATTCCAACCGCAAAGCGCTTGACACACATTATGGCTTGGCTCTCACCTATGGCCAAGTGATCATCAACTAGATCTGTCGGAATATTGTATGCCAACATACGCAAAGCGGTGGTCACCTTTTGGAAGGTGCTATGCCCGAGTTCTCCGGCGGCATTCCTCCTTTGCTGAAAAAACCGATCATGGCTCGCCAGCCTCTCTGCAATGTGTTTGAACAACTCGATGCTCATCCTAAAACGACACTCAAAGTAGGACTCGGGGTATGTGGGATTCTCCGCAAAATAGTTCCTCATCAATCTGTTCTGGGCATCAATCCTTTCCCTGCATATTTTCTGACGACCAAAAACCGAACCACCGTGCTTTGGCTTTCTATTGATGTGCATAGCTAGGACCATTGCGAGGTCCTCCTCCTCTTGAAGATCAAATTCTTCACCGGAAGAATCGTGGGACGAACTCATCTACAAATTTGAATTCAAACTAAAATTTAACACTACAAACAACATGCTCCGAATTCATCTACAAAAATGAAGTTAGAAGCAATATATACGTTGCAAGCGTTTTGTCAAACACCTTATGGGCGCCGAGCTGCAAACCCCCGCCGGGCGCTGTTCGTACGCTGAACGGGGCGCTCGAGGGGTGGCCGCGGCGGAGGAAGCAGTGGCGGCCACAGGAAAAAGGGGGGAAGCGGCGCGAGCGGTGGGGAACGACGGGAGGAAGCGCCGACGGGTCACGGGAGAGGATGGGGAAGTCGCGTGCGCGAGTGGATATTTCAGATCCGGCGGTTGGTGGACATTCGCGCGGGCGAGTCGCTGTACAGCACGGGGTAGAGGACGCTCGAAAAATGCGGCGCGCGAGCCAGTTATGTTCGACGCGCGGAGTGGTTTTTAGCGCGCGCGCGATTTTTGCGCGTCTGCTGAAGCTGCCGATCCAGCCCCGCACGCGCTAAAAAACCATTTTTTTTCCAAACGCGCGGCTTATTTAGCGCCTCTGTTGGAGATGCACTTAGAGCATCGTTCTATTTTCTAGAAGCGTTGTGGTGATTCCCCATCCCCATCAACATTGGGGCTTCCGCCTTGGGTGTGCTAGCTGGAGTGCGGGCAAATGTAGCTCGGGCTACACATAGGCCGTTTTTGAAGAACTAAAAAAACAAGCATTTTATAGATTCAGAATGCTGTTTTTGAATTTTGAAAAAAAAGAGAGGGGGTAATTTCGGCCGTAGTTGGCTCATAATCAAAAAGAAAAACAATCCCATTCATCTTTCTTTCTTCCATCTCCTTCATATGCCTTCAGGACGCGTGGCCTATTGTATATAATACTGGGCCTGCCTCAAAAAAGAAAAAGAAAAAGAAAAAAAAACATATCTCCTACAGCCCCCGCTGCTTCCTCCTCGCATCCGCGGTGCTCCACCCGCCGCGAACCCTCGTCGCCGACCGTGGGCATCCGTCGGCGGTGAACTACCCTATCTCCTCCCCTGTAAGATTGCTCTGTTTCATCTCCTCTCAAACCCTAGCTCATGTGTTTTTTTTTTGCCTAACCCTATCACCAATTTGGATCCGCAGCGAGTCGTCACAGATCTGGGACACCACCGCCCGCGCCGTCCTCGAGAGGGCCTCACGGATCCCGCCTTGAACCACCATCAACACGCACCGACCGCGCCGTCCTCGACAACTGCGACGCCGCGCCCAGGTCTCGACCGGAACCCTAGTCTTCACCGCGCGCAACCAGCAAGGTCGCTAATCCCCGCCTTCTTTATCCCTCCCCATCAATCACCTGTTTGTTTTCTTCACATGGCCTTTACTCTTCTCTTGGATGCTGCTGGAACCTTCATAATATGCTACCTGCGACCTTGTTTACATGCTTGATACATCCACTAAATAACGCAGATAAGCTAGAATCTGTTAGGGCTACACCTTTTTGGGTGCTATACTCAATCCTAGTTGCTGTATTCAAGCTTTATTTAGTCACTGTCTCACTGATGCATTTTTCAAAGTTGAACACCTAATTTGTAACCTCATTCTTACTCTCTGTTGGTGTTACTTATGTGCCATTTTGTTTGGTAAAGGGCTTATTCTTTTTTTTTTGTTGTTGAATGCAGCTGCATTGTTGTAAGAGCACTGCATTGCTGTACCTAAAACCCTGTCTTTACTGAGAAGGTCTTTAATTCATGCCTTGCCTATTGGTTCTTTCTCTCCTCTCTGGCTATACTGAATAGTGAATACTACCAAGGCCCAACTTTGGTTGGTACGTTTAGAATAGGGAATCTTCTTAAGCTCTACATTAGCCTTCCTATTCAAGCTTCTAAGATTTCTCAAGTAAGCTAACTGCAGACTTCCCAACAGTTTAGGTGTGCATTTTCTCGTTCAACACATATTCAGATGGAATTACATTTCTGATTTTGGACACATATTGGTTTCTCAATCTTTCTTCTTCTTTACGCTTCCACTTCTACAGCTCTAATGTCAAGTGACAGCGAACCAAGTGGCTCCCAATCAAGTGACACCAAACCAAGTGGCTCCCAATCAAGTGACACCAAATCAAGTGATGCGGGACCAAAAGATACTTCCATTCCCTTTAATCTGCATAGAGGTAGTGTAAATCCAGTAACAGGATTGGGTACTTTCCATTTGGAGATGCCTTCTTCAGAGGTGGTGTCCGCTGCTAAACCCACCAATTATCCCCCGATTCTACTTGAAATAAAAGATGACGATCAAATGGAGAGCCTACTGAGGATGAAGAAATTGCAGCATGAAAATATCCTTGCGGTGCATTTCTTTCAGAAGGATGGAGCTGGAGGTCTTCGAGCTTTCGTCGAGCCATATACAGGTTATGTTGTAGAGCTGTTTGCAAATGTCAAATTTTTCGTCAATGAAGAAACCGGATTGGTTCCATCTCAGCGGTTTCAAGAAATAGTGAGGTTTGTTGCCATGCTTATTAGTATATTGTAATTTTTTCGTCAATAAGTATGATTGACTGTATATTTTTTTGTAGTGCATCGCTTGACGGCTTGGATTTTATTTTCAAGAGTGATCTATATCACGGAAATTTTTCATGGAACACAACAGCTTACCACCGGGACAAAGTTGATGGTAAAGTTACACTTAAATTGTGCAACTTTGAAGACAGAAGTAAGTTTACCAGAAATGCTTTCTTAGTAAACCAATTTCTATTCTGACAATTGATGTACAATCCGGAAAAATATTTACAGGTTTAGTTTCCGGCTGAAAAGTAATATAGTGTTAATTTCTTAAGTTGCATACCTTGTTTCAGAGGACAGCAGTCTTCTGAAATGCCAGATCGGGGATTGTCACGCTCTTGCCCATGACCTTGAGAAGGTATCTAGACGTGTGAAGGACGAGTATCCTGGTGTCAAGCCCGAGGCATGCTGTGTACTAGATGACCTTGCATGTAGGTTGAGAGCTGTTAATGACATGTAAGTTGCTTGATTGTTTTTTCTTTGACCGAGAAGTTGAACGATTGTTCTAGCGAAACAATAGTGCTCTTCAGCTGGTAGGTGATATTAGTTTGTCATGACATATTTCCACTGTTTTCATGAATTTTCAGGAAATCATTAAGCACAATGAAACAGAAGAATCAAGATCATGTGTTTTTCTGGGATGATACGAAAAAGAGAACCTTCTGTGCTTATGAGATGCCAGCAGTTTGGTCCACAGATGCATTCTGGAACAACTTTAGGGCTTCTCCATCTGCTGCGCTGGATATGCCATGGAACACAGAATGGGAGGCTAATTCGCCATTGCTATTGGAGGAAATGGAGAAGTACCGTGTAAAGAACAATATTGCTCCTTACAATTTTGATAATAGAAAGGACTTCCTACGACTTATCAGCGGACTTTACACGCATCAGATAGAACTCAAGCTGCAGGTGGATCTGCGTATATGTATAAATATGTGTATTCGTAATGAATGATTTAACTTAGAACTTCTTTTTCTTGCAGCTTCCACACATTAGTGTTGATGTTGTTGTTCATCTTAGACATCCTCGTTTGCTTTTGGACTTGAAAGCGGCCGCTGAAGTGGATGCCGTGGATGTGGACAACCAGAACCAGTGAGGTATTTTGTTAGACCATTTTATTTTAAGTTTATCTTTTTTTGCTTCAGGAGACGAAAAATCTATAGTTACTGGAAATAAGAAATAACAATGGTGGGCCTTGAATTACAAGAACACTATTATATGTACTGTGAATGCTAATAGCAAAAGGTACTTGTTCTTGGGCCATTATCATCCACTCTTTGTCTGTTCGGTAGGAGAGATGAGGGATGGGGTGAGCCAACTTTGTCTAGTTGGCCCGATCTGGAATGAGTGGTTGGGATGAGTGTGTCTCGAGACATGACCTTGCCACTGGAACTAGCGTTATTTACCCATCTCTGCTACCATTTATAAAATAAGGAACACCTAATCCCAGTCACAGTTCCTACTCGCCCCATCTAGCTTGTCTTCTTTCATTCCTGCCACCGGCAACTAGAGTTTCATCGCCCTTTTTTTTGGGTGTCCATGGTGGCCGCCGGCGATGCATCCTCCACTGCCCTATGCCCCTATCTAATCTCTCAGGTGCTAGCTAGGACGTCCTCTTGAATCTCCAACGCATTGCACCAGCATTGTTTCCGAGCAGTGCCACAATGGGTGTTGAGAGGCTAACAGCCAGGAGCATGACTAAGGTAGGTGTGAATGACAAAGATGCATAGGTGGATTTGGATCTCTGATGGTAATGGTGGCCAGTGGACCTTTGCAGAAAGTTAAGGTAGTTGCAGATATGGAATCCATGGCCTTGCAGCTGACGGCGACTGTGACAATGGTTGGCTGACGGAGGGAGGAGGGAAGAGATTGTGTGACCTGTGCTGCCTGTAGATGTCGCCGAACTGGCGAGAGGAGCAAAGGGATAAACATGTGAAATGCATAAGCCCTGCGCTCTGCTGCAGCCGCTAGTTCATTTGCGTATGGTATGCAAGTAAAAGTTCAATCTTGTGGTAGAATCTTATATCCGGGGGAGGACGAAGACGATCTGGATGGGTTCTATCGCCATTGTGGTGAATGGAATGTGCACGGAGTAGTGGGTGCAGCTTTTGTTGGCAATATGCCCCATTTTAGCTTTAACTATCTTTTGTGAAGGAAATACTTCCTCCGTCCCATAATGTAAGATGTGTTTGCATGCTAACATAGCTTGCAAAAACGTCTTATATTGTGGGACGGTGGGAGTATTTCAGAAACCAGCACAGGACTACTATGTCTGGTGAAAGTAGTGTACATTTAGATGATTCCCCACAACATAATCATTACAATTAATGTTAACCTGATAGTTTTGTTTGTCCTTTTTTATTTCCTCCGGCGTTAAGGTGTAGAATTTGAGCACACTCGGTCCAAAAAGCAGTTGTCTTGGAAGAATTTCAAGGGTTTCTGTGACTTGACTGTTCACATATCTGCACTTGCATGGTTATTGGAGATGTTTAACTCACTTGAAACTATATTATTGTGGTTCTGTAACCATATTATTGCAGATATCTATTTCTTAGCTTGTTTCTCGATCAGTCTGACTGAAAATGTGGCAATTTCTATCGCAGGCAATCCCAGACTGCTGTTGTTTGCCCAGGCTGCCAACTGTAGGCTCATGGTTTAGGGTTTAGCTGCTGTAACTTGGAAGGCGACCATAGTGGAGTCATTTGGAGGACACAGTTATGCTGAGCAATTTTTCTCCCACTCAATTGGAAACCACTGTGGCAATTAAGATAGTCATTTGGAATATCCATTCGGTTACTGCATTGGAGCGAGCTACCGGTTTCCTTGTTGGCCTTTTGCGCTAGAAATGAGTAGTAGTAGTAGTAGTAGTAGTAGTAGTAGTAGTAGTAGTAGAACTGTCTCGATGCATCCTCAACTGGAAACGCCTGTGAACTGTTGTCTTTAATCCATCCTCTGGCCACAAACACTGGTCTGATCTTTCGCAACTGTGAATCAGTTCCTAACTGCAGCCGAAGCTCGTGCCTTGCTAGGCTCATATATACTACTGTTCTGTACCAAAATATAATATGTTTTTGCAGTTCAATTTGAACTGCAGAAATGTCTTATATTTTGGTATGAAGGGAGTAATTGAACTGCAGAAATGTCTTATATTTTGGTATAGAGGGAGTACCATTTGATCCAACTTGTTTTTATTTCATATTTTATTTATTATTACTATTGTGAAATACTCCCATAAGCACATCTTTTTTGCCAGCAATGACACACCTTTCTGATAAGCTCGTTGAGCTCACTGGTGCTCGTTTTCTTTCTTTTCTTTTTAACATGCAGTTGTGAGCAGCACTTTATTATGGTAGGTAAAAATATATTCCGCCAGGGCTCGGTAACCAGGGGAGGATCCCTCTCCTTTCCTTGGGTGGGGAAACCCCTAGCCGAATCTGAGCCGGGGGAACGAAGGGGAAGGATGGTCGAACCTTTTCATGTCTTGAGATTTCCACGCCTCCATAGGCCGCGGAGGAAACCCTCGTCGCTCGCTCGGTCGTCCTCCTCCTTCAACGGTTATGCCTCCCCCATCCCCCGTGTTGTCGATCCCACGGCTGCAGGTCCATGTTGTCGATCCCACGGCTGCAGGTCCACGGACCATTGTTTCTGAGCTGTGCTTATTCTTTCCCTTGCCAATAACAAGAGTTTCTTCTAAAATGATCATTTGATGTTTCCTGTTACCCTAGGACAGCAGTGTCTCCATAGAAAATAAAAAAATGTTACGAGTTCTTTGGAAATTGCAAGGCGTGGACGAGCTCGCGCACTCCTGGTATCGCGAGGCGTTGATTACGTTATGGGGTTGCGGGCCATACCTGCTACGCTGGTGAAGTCATGACTGGACGGCCGTTGGGTTTTCATGTGCGACGACGGCGTTAGATCCCGGTACGTGGACCAATCGATTCCGTACAGGGCAAACGTTTCCGCCGGCATCACGGCGTGCAACTTGACGGAGAAGATGTATGGCATCGCGGGTCCATCATACTTAAGGCGGAAAAGGGGATGGACAAAAAAAAATGAGCGATCTGCGGTGGGCAGCTGAAAGAGGAGAGACTATGGCGGCGGCGATGGATTCAAGTTCCTATCAGATCCCGTGGACATGTATGGTTGCTATAATCTTTTCCGGCTGAAATTACTCGTGGGGAATCTTCTAGGACACCGGCTTTACATTTGTTCTTGTTCTTCTTTCTTCTTCCCGCAGGTTCCCCTTGCCGGATCTTGCAGGCGGTAGCTTTTCACGCCAGCCGCCGAGCCGGAGACAAATCTAACAGAGACGCCTGCTGAATCCACCATTGCAGATGTGGGCGATGCAGCACTGACACTCCAATGAGCAGTCAACAACGGCTGTCAGGCTTTGTCAATGTCGGCGACAGACTCGCAACAGTCAAGTGAAAAAAGATGACCCTCAGGCTCCGGACTGGACTAAGAGGTAAAGACAATCACACTAACTTCAGGAGTGACACAACTGTTTACTCTTTATGGATTTCTACCAGTTATTCAATCAAAAGATTTAAGCTGAAGAGAAAGCATATACCACTAGTGTAATTCATTTTAGCAGTAGTACATTCTTCCATGAAAAGGGCGACTCCTATAATTATGAGTTAATCCATTGTGGATGGCACATGGTCTGTATCACTGGGGCGTCCAGCGAACGAACGCCTTGTCCTGGTAGACTATGCGCCCTAGAAAAAACACTGAGGAGCTACGCAGAGAAGAAAACTGATGCTGTTGTCGTGCCTGCTGTCGGGAACAGCTTCGATTCACCGGGAGAGGCTTATGACTACTACAATCTATATTGATGGGAAGTCGGATTTGGGATAAGATACGGAAAGAGTAGACTCAATGCCGAGAGAACCAAATGTATGCACGAGATTGTGTGCAGATGCTCGGTGGGTGATACTTAAATTCATTCTATCTTTGAGAAAAAAATGCGATGTGCTACACTGAAAGTTTGGCCGTTTTCTTACCGATTGCAGGGGAAAGCCCAAGAAAGGGAACTTCAAGACAGCTGCCATTAGATTATTGAGTGCATATATACTCACACCAATTGAATTGCGATATAACTACTGGATTGGCCACCGTACCCAAAAAATAAATTCTCATGTGGCCATACTTCGTGCACGGAGATAGCAGGTAAGCCATGACAAAAATAACAACTCCAATCTGAAAACAATCCTTCTCAATCTTGTTCGATTCTTCTGAAATATACCTGCTAAGGAATGCTTCTGCCGCCTTCAGATTGTGAGCAGGCGACTCATCCATCCCAATTGTCTTCTTTATAAATTCTATTGCTGAGCTCTTGATTTGGCCCTCCCTACCATGAACAGCTCGATTACACACCAAAGATTTTGTGGAAGTCCTCTGGCACAAATAATAAAATCCTATTATCATCAATGACTATTGTGCGAGACTTGACCTTCACCTTCCTCATGACCCATGCACTCATTCTCAGATCTATCTTGTTGAGCAATGGGAGATTCAGCATACCCCCGAATCCAGTGTCATATAAAGCCACCTCTTGTAGTCATCGAACTTTTAACCTCAACAACATGCTTGGCTGACAAGCGCAAGGTCACCGGCTCGTCCTCTGATGAATCTACAGAAAACTCAACATCATCACCCGAATGCTCATGCTCCCTTCCGCCTGGTGAACCCCCCTGCTCATCCAATTCATCCATCTAAAAACGCACAAAAAAAGCCCACAAGATTGTCTTTACACTCACAAGATTCAACTCAGTTGATACATCACCATGGGTGTTCTTGCTAAGGAAGAAAGGGAAGGGGAAAGTAGGGTTCCTTTGCCTGATCCTCTGGATGCCGAACCAACCGATGCCCGTGGAATAAGTAGCCAGTGGTGACGCGGCCTAGCGGGCCCACTCTGGCCCGACGAACCTTCTGTTGGGCTGAACGATCCGTTTGGGCCTGCTGGAGATCCCTCTCCTTGCCATGTAGCCATCTTGGGCCTGTCTCGCTGCCATGGCAGTGGTTCCCCTCGCTCTGCTTGCTTGACGTGGCGCTGACATCCCCTCCTTGAGAGCTAGCTTGTCCCCAAGCCAGCAGCATGGGGTAGTGTTCTCCCATGGCCTTGGCGTCTTCCCCACGTGGCGTCCAGGACCGACAGGTCGGACCAGCGCACGAGGAGCTGCTCGCGCCGGCCTTGCGGGGATTGGCGCCATCTTGTGTTGATGATCTCCACTGGCTTCAAGGGCTCGTTGGTGGGTACTGGCAGCGCCGTCTCGACTTGGGTGGTGGGGGAGACGGCTCGGCGGAGCTGTGACACGTGGAAGACAGGGTGGACCTTGGCGCCAGCGGGTACCTCGAGCTCGTAAGCGACGGGGTTGACGATGCAGATGATCTTGTAGGGGCCGAAGTAGCGGAAGAAGAGCTTGTGGTTGGAGCGGTGGATCACCGTTGTCTGGACGTACGGTTGCACCTTGACGAAGACGGAGTCGCCCAATTGGAATGAGCGATCGGTGCGCTTCTTGTCAGCCTGGTTCTTCATGATATTGCGAGCGCGATGGAGGTGTTCTGAGATGACCTGCTGCATAAGCTTCCGCTCTTCGAGCCAGTCTTTGAGTTGTGGAAGCTTGCATGTTGAAGCAGCTTCAATTCCCCAATGGCGAGGCTCGTGACTGTAGAGGGCGACGAAGGGGGAAGTATTGAGAGCAGAGTGGAAGCTGGAGTTGTACCAGAACTCCGCGAGGGCCAAGTATTGATGCCACTTGTTGGGGTTGGCATGGGTGGAGCATCGGAGATAGATTTCCAAGCACTGGTTGACGTGCTTCGTTTATCCGTCAGTCTGTGGATGGTACGGTGTGCTGATGTTAAATTCAGTGCAATTGTCTTGAAAAGCTCGCACCAAAAACTGCTGGTGAACACGGGGTCTCTGTCGGAGACGACAGCTTCAGGGAGCCCGTGCAGTTTGTAGATGTTCTCCAGGTAGGAATGAGCTACCTTGGCCGGCGTGAAGGGGTGACCGAGGGCCAAGAAATGCGCATAGCGCATGAATTTATCAACCACGACAAGGATGCAGTTGAACTTGCCTGAGGAGGGTAGCCCGTCGATGAAATCCATGGTGACTACACGCGCCCTATGGAATTGAAAGAGGTTCAAGCATACCGGGGTAGCGAACGCGCTCTGGCTTGGCCTACTGACAGATGGAGCATGACTGGACGTACCGCTTGGTGTGCTCCTTCATCTTGGGCCAGGCGAAGAGGCGGCGGAGGCGGCGGTAGGTGACGGGCACGCCGGAATGGCCACCCACCGTGCTCTCGTGGAAGGTTTGATGACCCACAAGTGTAGGGGATCTATCGTAGTCCTTTCGATAAGTAAGAGTGTCGAACCCAACGAGGAGCACAAGGAAATGACAAGCGGTTTTCAGTAAGGTATTCTTTGCAAGCACCGAAATTATCAGTAACAGATAGTTTTGTGATAAGATAATTGGTAACGAGCAACAAGTAACAAAAGTAAATAAAGTGTAGCAAGATGGCCCAATCCTTTTTGTAGCAAAGGACAAGCCTGAACAATTTCTTATATAAAGGAAAACGCTCCCGAGGACACATGGGAATTATCGTCAAGCTAGTTTTCATCACGCTCATATGATTCGCGTTCGGTACTTTGATAATCTGATATGTGGGTGGACCGGTGCTTGGGTGCTGCCCTTACTTGGACAAGCATCTCGCTTATGATTAACTCCTATTGCAAGCATCCGCAACTACAAAATAAATATTAAGGTAAACCTAACCATAGCATGGAACATATGGATCCAAATCAGCCCCTTACGAAGCAACACATAAACTGGGGTTTAAGCTTCTGTCACTCTAGCAACCCATCATCTACTTATTACTTCCCAATGCCTTCCTCTAGGCCCAAATAATGGTGAAGTGTCATGTAGTCGACATTCACATGACACTACTAGAGGAAAGACAACATACATCTCATCAAAATATCAAACGAATACCAAATTCACATGACTACTAATAGCAAGGCTTCTCCCATGTCCTCAGGAACAAACGTAACTACTCACAAATCATATTCATGTTCATAATTAGAGGGGTATTAATATGCATTAAGTATCTGAACATATGATCTTCCACCGAATAAACCAACTAGCATCAACTACAAGGAATAATCAACACTACTAGCAACCTACATGTACCAATCTAAGGCTTTGGGACAAAGATTGGATACAAGAGATGAACTAGGGTTTGAGAGGAGATGGTGCTGGTGAAGATGTTGATGAAGATTGACCCCCTCCCGATGATAGGATCGATGGTGATGACGATGGTGATGATTTCCCCCTCCCAGAGGGATCTTTCCCCGGCAGAACAGCTCCGCCGGAGCCCTAGATTGGTTCCGCCTCGTGGCGGCGGAGTTTCGTCCCGCAAGCTTGTTTCTGATTTTTTCCAGGGTAAAAGACTTCATATAGCAGAAGATCGACACCGGAGGCTTGCCAGGGGCCCACGAGGCAGGGGGTGCGCCCAGGGGGGAGGGCGCGCCTCCCACCCTCGTGGCCAGGTTGTGGGCCCCCTCTGGTATTTTCTTCGCTCAATATTTCTTATAAATTCCAAAAATAACTTCCGTGGAGTTTCAGGACTTTTGGAGTTCTGCAGAATAGGTCTCTAATATTTGCTCCTTTTCCAGCCCAGAATTCCAGCTGCCGGCATTCTCCCTCTTCGTGTAAACCTTGTAAAATAAGAGAGAAAAGGCATAAGTATTGTGACATAATGTGTAATAACAGCCCATAATGCAATAAATATCAATATCAAAGCATGATGCAAAATGGACGTATCAACTCCCCCAAGCTTAGACCTCGCTTGTCCTCAAGCTGAAGCCGATATCGAAAAATATGTCCACATGTTTAGAGATAGAGGTGTCGATAAAATAAAATACGGACATGAGGGCATCATGATCATTCTTATAACAGCAACATATATGAATATTGTTATATGAATTCTTATGATAAAGTAACAATCTATTCACAATGCCAAGTATGAATCAGCAACTTTATTGAAAACTAACAAACTATAATCTCAGTCATTGAAGCAATTGCAATTTATCATAACATAGGAAAGTGTCTATGTAAGAGCTTTTCAGCAAGTCCATATACTCAACTATCATTTAGTCTTTCACAATTGCTAACACTCACACAATACTTATGGTTATGGAGTTTTAATCGGACACAGAGAAAGATAGGGGCTTATAGTTTCGCCTCCCAACCTTTTACCTCAAGGGTAATGTCAACAATAATAGCTCATGCTAACTTACATCCAATTGGATATATATATATTAGGATCTTTCCAACACAATGTGCTTACCAAAGGATAAAAATATAAAAAGGAAAGATGAAGATCACCATGACTCTTGCATAAGGTAGAAGATAAAAGTAAAAGATAGGCCCTTCGTAGAGGGAAACAGAGGTTGTCATGTGCTTTTATGTTGGATGCAAAAAATCTTAATGCGAAAGAACGTCACTTTATATTGCCACTTGTGATATAGACCTTTATTATGCAGTCCGTCGCTTTTATTACTTCTACATCACAAGATCATATAAAACTTATTCCAACACTAATAAATCATACATATTTAGAGAGCAATTTTTATTGCATGCGACAATGACAACTTACTTGAAGGATCTTACTCAATCCATAGGTAGATATGGTGGACTCTCATGGCAAAACTGAGTTTGAGGGTATTTGGAAGTACAAGTAGTATCTCTACTTGGTGTAAAGAATTGGCTAGCATGAGAGAGAAAGGCAAGCTCAACATGTTGGATGATCCATGACAATATACTTTATTTCGGATATAAGAAAACATAACCCATTACGTTGTCTTCCTTGTCCAACATCAACTCTTTAGCATGTCATATTTTAATGAGTACTCACAATCATAAAAAATGTCCAAGATAGTATATTTATATGTGAAACCTCTCTTTCTTTATTACTTCCTATTAATTGCAACGATGACCAAAACTATGTTTGTCAACTCTCAACAACTTTTAATCATCATACTCTTTATATGTGAAGTCATTACTCTCCATAAGATAAATATGATCTCTTTATTTCTTTCTATTCTTTCTTTTCTTATTATTACCTCAAGATCATATCAAGATAACCAAGCCCTTGACTCAACACTAATCTTTATTATATATAGGTCACGGACTCGATTACATAGAAGGATCATAAAGCAAAACTCAAAACTAGATCATACTAAAACTTTATTCTAATAAATCAAGATATTACCAAAAGGATCGAACTAAGAAAAACGGTAAAGATATGAGTGTGATGGTGATACGGTACCGGGGCATCTCCCCCAAGCTTGGTAGTTGCCAAGGGGATTGCCCATACCCAATACTCAGTTCTCCTTCCTCGGAGGTAGTGATGACGGAGTTGTTGATGATATAGGCTTGTCGTCCATCTTCCAAGGCATAGGCTCACCATCATAGAAGGATGATCGAGTCTCCGGGATCCTCAAATCTGCAGCCTAACTCATCCTCCTGAATCTATATTCATACTCACAGTTTTAGTTTTGCAGGTCATAGATCTGGGCCTGGAGGTGCTCGATTTTCTCGTGAAGCTTGAAGATGGTCTCCCCAATGTTCTTGACATCTAGCTTGTGGTTGTTGGTGAACTCCGTGATCATTATGTGGTTGGCGTCGAGTCCGCGTTCCACCATCTCTTGACACTTGAAAACTTGTTGCTCCATTGCTTCGAGCCTTGTCTCCGTGCTTCCGGTCCTCCTTGGTCCCTCCACATCGCGAATGTGCAGCAACCCCTCACGCATATCAATGGTTTAAGGATGTTGCATCACTTCCCGAGGTAG
Organism: Triticum urartu; assembly: GCF_003073215.2. Lineage (NCBI taxonomy): Eukaryota > Viridiplantae > Streptophyta > Magnoliopsida > Poales > Poaceae > Triticum > Triticum urartu. The sequence goes on along the minus strand of NC_053022.1, from coordinate 16,313,888 downwards.
GGGTTGATGACCTTCTCGAAGAACTTGTCCTTGGGGCCGCTTGGAGACGTCATGGTGATCTAGATCTGTCAGAAAAACAGCTCAAAACAAAGACAGAGGATATTTGCATGATACGGTGGTCAAAACCTTCGGGAGATTATATAATGAATTTTTACCGACCGAAAGAAGTATCGTGCAAGAAAACGGAGTCCGGAGAGTACACGAAGTGCCCACGAGGCAGGGGGCGCGCCCAGGGGGGTAGGGCACGCCCTCCACCCTTGTGGAAGCCTCGTGTCCTTCCCGGACTGCTTCTTATTTTCCTATTTTCTTAAATATTCCAAAACGGAGAAAAATTGCCATTAGAACTGTTTTGGAGTCGGTTTACTTACCGTACCACGTACCTATTCCTTTTCGGAGTCTGAAACGTTCTGGAAAGTATCCCTTATGTATTCCTCCGGGGTTACGGTTTCGATAACATTAGTTTCAACATTTATGGGACTACCTGAGATATAATGTTTGATTCTTTGACCGTTCACCACCTTCGGATTTGTGCCTTTGAAGTTGTTGATTTTTATGGCACCAGAACGATAGACCTCCTCGATAACGTAAGGGCCTTCCCATTTAGAGAGAAGTTTTCCTGCAAAAAACCTTAAACGAGAGTTGAATAGAAACACATAATCACCTACATTAAACTCACGCTTTTGTATCCTTTTGTCATGCCATCTTTTAACTTTTTCTTTAAACAGTTTGGCATTCTCATAAGCCTGGGTTCTCCATTCATCAAGTGAGCTAATATCAAATAACCTCTTCTCACCGGCAAGTTTGAAATCATAATTGAGCTCTTTAATATCCCAATATGCCTTATGTTCAAGTTTGAGAGGTAAGTGACATGCTTTTACATAACCCATTTTATATGGAGACATACCCATAGGATTTTTGTATGCAGTTCTATAATCCCATAATGCTTCAACAAGTTTCTTAGACCAATTATTTCTAGATCTATTAACAGTCTTTTACAAAATCAATTTAAGCTCTCTGTTACTCAATTCTACTTGACCACTAGACTGTGGGTGGTATGGAGATGCAATTCTATGATTTACGTCATACTTAGCAAGCATTTTACGGAAAGCACCATGAATAAAGTGTGAACCACCATCAGTCATTAAGTATCTAGGGACTCCAAACCTCGGAAAAATAACTTCTTTAAGCATCTTAATAGAAGTGTTATGATCAGCACTACTAGTTGGAATAGCTTCTACCCACTTAGTAATGTTATCAACAACAACTAAAATATGTGTATACCCGTTAGAGGAAGGAAACGGTCCCATATAATCAAAGCCCCAAACATCAAATGGTTCAATTACAAGTGAATAATGCATAGGCATTTCTTGACGTCTACTAATATTACCAATTCTTTGACATTCATCACAAGACAAGACAAACTTACGAGCATCCTTGAAGAGAGTAGGCCAATAAAAGCCGGATTGCAATACCTTATATGCAGTTCTATCTCCAGCGTGGTGTCCTTCATAAGCCTTGGAGTGACACTTGCGTAGGATCTGTTCCTGTTCATGCTCAGGTACACAACGTCTATTAACACTATCTACTCCTTCTTTATAAAGGTGTGGGTCATCCTAGAAGTAATGTCTTAAATCATAGAAACACTTTTTCTTTTGCTGGTATGTGAAACTAGGTGGTATAAATTTAGCAACAATGTAATTAGCATAATCAGCATACCATGGAGAAGTACAAGAAGCATTTATGACAGCTAATTATTCATCAGGAAAGCTATCATCAATAGGTAGTGGGTCATCAAGAACATTCTCTAACCTAGACAAGTTGTCTGCAACGGGGTTCTCAGCTCCCTTTCTATCAATAATATGCAAATCAAATTCTTGTAGCAAGAGAACCCATCTAATAAGTCTAGGTTTAGCATCCTTCTTTTCCATAAGATATTTAATAGCAGCGTGATCAGTGTGAATAGTTACTTTAGAATCAACAATATAAGGTCTGAACTTATCACAAGCAAATACAACCGCTAAAAATTCTTTTTCAGTAGTAGCATAATTCCTCTGGGCACTGTCTAGAGTTTTACTAGCATATTGAATAACATTTAATTTCTTATCAACTCTTTGCCCTAGAACAACACCTACAACATAATCGCTAGCATCACACATAATTTCAAAAGGCAAATTACATTCAGGTGGCTGAACGATAGGTGCAGAAATCAAAGCTTTCTTAAGTATTTCAAATTCTTCTACAAAATCATCATCAAAGACAAAAGGTATATCTTTTTGTAATAGATTAGTCAGAGGTCGAGAAATTCTTGAGAAGTCCTTAATGAACCTCCTATAAAAACCGGCATGACCAAGGAAACTTCTTATACATTTGATGTCCTTGGGACACGACATCTTTTCAATAGCATCAACCTTAGCTTTATCAACTTCAATACCTCTTTCAGAAATTTTATGCCCCAAGACAATACCTTCATTAACCATAAAGTGACACTTCTCCCAATTCAAGACAAGATTAGTTTCTTCACATCTTTGCAAAACTCGATCAAGGTTGCTCAACCAATCATCAAAAGAGGATCCATAAACGGAGAAATCGTCCATGAAAACCTCACAAATCTTTTCACCAAAGTCAGAGAATATAGCCATCATGCATCTTTGAAAGGTAGCAGGTGCATTACATAAACCAGAAGGCATGCGTCTATAAGCAAAAGTACCGAAAGGGCAAGTAAAAGTGGTCTTTTCTTGATCATCCGCTGACACAGGTATTTGAGAGAAACCAGAATAGCCATCTAGAAAGCAAAAATGTGTATGTTTGGATAATCTTTCTAGCATTTGATCAATAAAAGGTTAAGGGTAATGATCTTTTTTAGTAGCTTTATTTAATTTGCGGAAATCATTTACCATCCTATAACCTGTAATAATTCTTTGCGGGATCAATTCATCTTTATCATTAGGAATGACAGTAATACCTCCCTTCTTCGGGACACAATGGACAGGACTTACCCACTGACTATCAGCAACGGGATAAATTATACCTGCCTCAAGGAGCTTTAATATTTCCTTTCTTACCACTTCTTTCATCTTAGGATTTAGCCGTCGTTGGTGATCAATGACTGGTTTGGCGTCTTTCTCCAAATTTATTTTGTGTTGACATAGAGTGGGACTAATGCCCTTAAGATCATCAAGAGTATATCCAATAGCAGCACAGTGCTTCTTCAGAGTTTTCAATAATTTCTCTTCCTCCTTCTCTGAAAGGTTAGCACTAATAATTACAGGATATATCTTCTTTTAATCAAGATAATCATATTTGAGAGTATCAGGTAATGGTTTAAGCTCAAACACGGGATCACCCTTGGGTGGAGGAGGATCCCCTAGGATTTCAACAGGCAAGTTGTGTTTCAGAATGGGTCCCTGTTTAAAGAATACTTCATCTATTTTCTTTCTTTCATTCATAAACATATCATTTTCATGGTCTAGAAAATATTGTTCTAAAGGATAATTAGGAGGCACGGCAATAGAAGCAAAACCAATAATTTCATCTTTACTAGGCAATTCCTCGTCACGGGGTTGTCTACGAAATTTAGCAAAGTTAAACTCATGAGACATATCACCCAGACCAATAGTAACAACATCCTTTTCGCAGTCTATCCTAGCATTAACAGTGTTCAAGAAGGGTCTACCGAATATAATGGGACAAAAGCTATCTTGTGGGGAACCAAGAATAAGAAAATCAGCAGGGTATTTAACCTTCCCACACAAGACTTCAACATCTCTAACAATCCCAATAGGTGATATAGTATCCCTATTGGCAAGCTTAATTGTAACATCAATATCTTCTAACTCAGCGGGCGCAATATCATGCATAATTTCTTCGTATAAGGAATGAGGTATTGCACTAGCACTAGCACCCACATCACATAAGCCATGATAACAATGATCTCCTATTTTAACAGAAATAACAGGCATGCCTACAATAGGTCTATGTTTATTTTTAGAATCGGGTCTAGCAATTCTAGCAGCTTCATCACAAAAGTAGATAACATGCCCATCAATATTATCAGCCAAGAGATCTTTAACTATAGCAATATTAGGTTCAACTTTAATTTGCTCAGGGGGTTTGGGTGTCCTAATATTACTTTTGTTGACAACAGTTGAAGCTTTAGCATGATCCTTTATTCTAACAGGGAAAGGTGGTTTCTCAACATAAGTAGTAGGAACAATAGGATCATTATAAGTGATAGTCTTTTCTTCAACTTTAACAGGTTCAACAACTTCTACTTCTATGGGAGGGTGATATTTAAACCACTTCTCCTTAGGGAGATCAACATGAGTAGCAAATGATTAACAGAAAGAAGCTACTATCTCAGATTCAAGTCCATATTTAGTGCTAAACTTACGAAAGACATCGGTATCCATGAAAGATTTAACACAATCAAACTTAGGTGTTATACCTGACTCCTTACCTTCGTCGAGATCCCAATCTTCAGAGTTGCATTTAATTCTCTCCAATAAATCCCATCTGAATTCAATAGTTTTCATCATAAAAGAGCCAGTACAAGAAGTATCGAGCATGGAGCGATTGTTGTCAGAAAGCCGAGCATAAAACTTTTGAATAATTATTTCTCTTGAGAGCTCATGATTGGGGCATGAATATAACATTGACTTAAGCCTCCCCCAAGCTTGAGCGATGCTTTCTCCTTCGCGAGGCCAAAAATTATATATATAATTACGATCACGATGAACAAGATGCATAGGATAAAACTTCTGATGAAATTCCAATTTCAATCGTTTGTAATTCCATGATCCCATATCATCGCATAGCCTATACCATGTCAATGCCTCTCCCTTCAAAGATAAAGGGAAGACCTTCTTCTTGATAACATCATCGGGCATACCTACGAGCTTAAATAATCCACAAACGTTATCCACATAGATTAGGTGTAAATCGGGATGCAATGTTCCATCTCCTGTAAAGGGATTAGCTATCAGTTTCTCTATCATACCCGAAGGAATTTCAAAGTAAACATTTTCAGTAGGTTTAGTAGGTTGAGGAGCAACTCTTTTCTCTACTGGACGGGGTGAAGATACCCCGAACAAGCCCCTCAAAAGATTACTTTCCATAACAAGTGACAGTAAATTTCAGCACACTATATAAAATTTTCCTTACCAAATTCCACTAACCAAAGGCGCTTCACTCCCCGGCAACGGCGCCAAAAAAGAGTCTTGATGACCCACAAGTGTAGGGGATCTATTGTAGTCCTTTCGATAAGTAAGAGTGTCGAACCCAACGAGGAGCACAAGGAAATGACAAGCGGTTTTCAGTAAGGTATTCTCTGCAAGCATTGGAATTATAGGTAACAGATAGTTTTGTGATAAGATAATTGGTAACGAGCAACAAATAACAAAAGTAAATAGAGTTCAGCAAGATGGCCCAATCCTTTTTGTAGCAAAGGACAAGCCTGGACAATTTCTTATATAAAGGAAAACCCTCCTGAGGACACATAGGAATTATCGTCAAGCTAGTTTTCATCATGCTCATATGATTCGCGTTCGGTACTTTGATAATCTGATATGTGGGTGGACCGGTGCTTGGGCGCTGCCCTTACTTGGACAAGCATACCACTTATGATTAACTCCTATTGCAAGCATCCGCAACTACAAAAAAAGTATTAAGGTAAACCTAACCATATGATGAAACATATGGATCCAAATCAGCCCCTTACGAAGCAACGCATAAACTGGGGTTTAAGCTTCTGTCACTCTAGCAACCCATCATCTACTTATTACTTCCCAATGCCTTCCTCTAGGCCCAAATAATGGTGAAGTGTCATGTAGTCGACGTTCACATGACACCACTAGAGGAAAGACAACATACATCTCATCAAAATATCGAACGAATACCAAATTCACATGACTACTAATAGCAAGACTTCTTCCATGTCCTCAGGAACAAACGTAACTACTCACAAATCATATTCATGTTCATAATTAGAGGGGTATTAATATGCATTAAGGATCTGAACATATGATCTTCCACCGAATAAACCAACTAGCATCAACTACAAGGAGTAATCAACACTACTAGCAACCTACAGGTACCAATCTGAGGCTTTGGGACAAAGATTGGATACAAGAGATGAACTAGGGTTTGAGAGGAGATGGTGCTGGTGAAGATGTTGATGAAGATTGACCCCCTCCCGATGAGAGAATCGATGGTGATGACGATGGTGATGATTTCCCCCTCCCGGAGGGATGTTTCCCCAGCAGAACAGCTCCACCGGAGCCCTAGATTGGTTCCGCCTCATGGCGGCGGAGTTTCGTCCCGCAAGCTTGCTTCTGATTTTTTCCAGGTAAAAGAGTTCATATAGCAGAAGATCGACACTAGAGGCTTGCCAGGGGGGCGCGCCCCCCACCCTCGTGGCTAGGGTGTGGGCCCCCTCTGGTATTTTCTTCGCTCGATATTTCTTATAAATTCCAAAAATAACTTCCGTGGAGTTTCAGGACTTTTGGAGTTGTGCAGAATAGGTCTCTAATATTTGCTCCATTTCCAGCCCAGAATTCCAGCTGCCGGCATTCTCCCTCTTCGTGTAAACCTTGTAAAATAAGAGAGAAAAGGCATAAGTATTGTGACATAATGTGTAATAACAACCCATAATGCAATAAATATCAATATCAAAGCATGATGCAAAATGGACATATCAGGGTTGGATAGGTGTTGATCGTCGAGGTGGATCAGACTTCGTTGATCTGTGCGGATGATGAACTCGTCATTGTGCAAGTAAGCGCACCATTGCTCGATGGCCATAAGAATTGCCATGCATTCTTTCTCGTAAGTGGATAGCCCTCTGTTTATGGGGCCAAGAGGTTTACTCATGTAAGCTATGGGATGGCCTTCTTGCTGGAGAACTGCACCCACCCCATAGGCGCACGCATCCGTGTCGATGGTGAACACTTTCTTGAAATCAGGTAGCTGCAGTACAGGGGCTGTGATGAGCTTCTGTTTCAGAGCATCGAAACCCTGCTGTGTATCACTGGTCCAAACAAACTGATGGTTTTTCTTAAGCAGAGTGACTAGTGGTCATGCAATGATCCCAAAATGCTGAACGAACTTCCTGTAGTATCCTGCCAGCCCTAGGAAACCACGCACATCCTTGGTACAAGTGGGTGTCGGCCAGTTCTCGATTGTCTGAATCTTGCTGGGATCGGTGGACACACTCTGTTCATTGATGACATGCCTGAGATAAGCAATCTGTCGCTGAGCGAAGGAGCATTTGGATTGTTTCACTTGCCAATGATCTGCTCGAAGCAACTGCAGTACTTGCAAGATGTGCTGGACGTGCTCTTTTCAGAGTTTTGCTGAAGATGAGGATATCATCGAAGAATGAGATGGCGCAGACACGGTTTACAAGGCGGAGAGTAGTGTTTATGGCGCCGTTGAATGTGGCTGGCCCACCGGCGACCCCAAAAGGCATGACACGGAACTCCTAGTGGCCGGAATGGGTATGGAAGGCCGTCTTGTATTCTTCGCCCTCTGCCATTCTGATCTGATGAAACCCTGCGCGTAGGTCCAGTTTGGGGAACCACTTGGCGCCCATGAGTTCATCCAATAGTTCATCGATGAGGGGTACTGGGTACTTGCTGACCACTGTCATGGAGTTGAGCCGCCGGTAATACACACAGAGGCGCCAGGTACCGTCATTCTTTTTGACGAGTAGTGTCGGGGAGGAAAAGGGGCTGGAGCTCGTATGAATTACGCCGGCGTCGAGTAGCTCTTGCACCCGACGCTCGATTTCTGTCTTGAGTTCAGGTTTGTATCTGTAAGGCCGCGAGTTGACTGGTTGTGCACCCGCCATCAGAGGGATTCTATGGTCACACCCGCGTCACGGTGGGAAGTATCGTGGGTCTTCAAAGACGTCGGTGAACTGCTTCAGTAAGCGAAGGACTTCAGTTGGAATTGGTGTGTCAGTTTTGCTGCTCCCATCTAGCGAGTTCAGGTGGATGACATGAGCTACTGAACCTTGT